>NC_134845.1:48608021-48909627 GCF_965363235.1 Mytilus galloprovincialis
GGAATACCTTGTCCGCCTCCACACAATGTTAGTGGAACACAATCCACACAGATGCCAGGATATTTCAGTCATCAACAGTACCCAGCATCCCCTGCTTCACAACAAGTGTTTGATCCACGATTTGTGCCGTCATATATGTATGGATATACACCCATGTCATCAGTGATGTTTTCAGGATATTCACAAAACATTTATAATGGACTTTCACCAAAGATAGTGCAGCAACATCGAGTGTGAGTGTACATTACTGACATTTTAACAAATATTGTGCTATATTTAAATGACACTGAAGAACTGTACTATTATGAATGATTATTATTGTTAAGGATTTTGTTATGCTTGTTATAGTGCCAAATTTGTTGATATGTAAGAAATAAAATATAAATAATCTTAAATTGTCTCTTTTATTCTTATGTGATAATCTGAACAGAAATGAATGCTTGTAATTCTTAAAATCAATTTGAAAATATTTAAGAAATTAAATATCAAAATTGCTTTAAAGAATAACATAGCATAAGAATGACTTAGAAGTGAATTAAGCAGAACAAAAAATAAGGAAACACAACTTAAACAAAAAAAACAACTTTATTCACTCATTACAAAAAAAATACAGGAACCATGATTATCTCCCTTGTAAAGAGCCCAATTTGGATCATGAATGTAAGATTTTGAACTTATTTGGAATGTCATGTGTTTGCAACAAAATCAGCATTTATCTTGCCTTTTTCTAAAGTGTTTCACAATGGTTCATGGTGACATTTCACTATATATTGTTAATCTCTTATTTGACTGTTCAGTCTCCTTTGTAACAAAATGTGTGCATGCTACTAGTATCATCACACCTATATGATGTATATGATAGTGTGGATTATCTCATTTAACAGAGAGATATTTAACAAAATCAACAATGAGACCACCATTGACAGAATAATATAAAACAAGGAGATAAAGTATGATTGCCAATGAGACAACTCTCCACTAGAGACCAAATGAAGTAGATGTTAGTAACTATATGTCACCATACGACCTTCAACAATGAACCAAAACTTTTATGACATTGAAAGCTATAAAGGACACTGACATGAAAATATGTAACAAATCAAAATGAGAAAAACAAAGGCCTGTCTTAAGTATAAAACAACAAACTCCAAAAAATGACATAGAGCAACAAATGATAATCACAGACTCACAGTAAGTGGAAGGAGTTACATGATAATTGCATGTGATCAATCCTTCATCTATAAAGCATGTTTCACTCTAAATTTCTTTGATGGCAAAACTAATAGGAGTTGAAGGGATACAGAACATACTTGTAACAATATTACCAGGGCTACAAGAGACATATCATACCATAACTCTCACCAAGAGAGGAAAAATTCTATATCACTTCATTAAACATATAATAGATCAAAGTCCATGGAACTTGTAAATCATAATAATCACTTCTTTAAATGCAGGCATGAGGTCTCTTGTGAAGAGCTGTCTCATTGGGGATCACATCTTTTTTAAAGTTGGAGAATTATCTTTTTCTTATTTAAGAAAGCTGGCTTTTAACAAATTTTTATTATCACTTGTTTGTGTTTCTGAGTTTTGATGACTTTCTGTTCATATTCATACATTTTTCATTATAATGTGTATATTATTAAGTCATTGTTCAATGATGTAAATTACACAGATTGACCTCAGGTAATACATTCATAAAAAACACCCTACGTCACGTGGGTATAAGATGGGAACAGCTCATAAAAATCTTGACATTGCTGATCTGCTGACATACAATATATCAATACAAAATGTATTTTATCTCAGGAGTTTTGAAAGCCTATGCAGAACTTCATAATAGAATAAGAATTTACATTTCTTCCAAATCATGATAATATAGTCAAACAGGCATGCTTGTACCAATGTAACTTGGTTTGTTGAGAAATAAAGATACATATATTTCGAAAGCCTTTCGAAAGAATACCAAACAAAAAATCAAATTCATGAACATACAATCTGATTAAAATTTACCTCTATGTGCTAAACCACAGGCTAATTCACTTCCTAGGAAACCTCCACCAATGATAGCTATTGACTTTCTTGTATGAGCAATGGTGTGTAATCTGACAAAATCATTAATCTAAAAATAAGAGAAGAGTTAGACGAACATGACATCATTAATTCAATTACACTATTTATAAAAAGAATTGTGTAAGGGGTCAGGATATTCTGTTTTTTCATATTTTTAACTTTAATGCCAAGCAGGGAATAAATAGTAAGTCCAGTGCTGAGGGAACATGATCATACACTTATATTTCAAAAGAATATTACAGCAAGTGCATACCTGCCAACTTTTTAAAATCTCTGTGGGGGTTTTTAAGTGCAAGAAGACGTTACAGCTTCTCTTATATTGTTGTCAGAGTTTTTAATCTACTTCTGTATTGTTTGAATTGAGTATGTATGTGCTTAAATCCCATTTTAACTCATTTGATTGCCTGTGCTTAGGTGTTCACTTTACATGATAAAAAATTTTTAAAATCAGATCAACTCCTATCATAGGCAGGGGTCGAAATTAGCGCTGGTCCGATGGTCCGAGACCAGTAGAATTTGGGTCAGACCAGTAGATTTTGTCACCTGGTGGTCCGGCGGACCAGTAGAAATTTGTCGATAAAATCACAGATTGCATTGCAATCTCAGTTTGTTCACAAAAAAAAATCACCTGCGAAATCAAAAATACGATACTGGGGGTACTATTAGTTATCTTGGTGTAATCAGGGGTGTGCAGAATTTTACACCATTGTTGAAAATTCATACACCCAGGTGACCCTGAGGGAAATTTAAAAAAAAAAAAAAATTTTGTCCTCAAATTTAATTATTTTTTATTTATCATTATTATTATTATTTTATTATTTTTTTATATTTTGGCAACATTTTATTTATCCCGGGGTGAACAAGGGTGGGGTGTTATTTACACCGGGGTAATTAACCAATCAGATTGCAGTATTTTTGCTGCATAAGAAATAATAATTTTTACAATTGATCAAGTTAATTGATATCTCGGGTGAGTGTCCTTCACAAAAACACAAAATGTGGAATTTTTTGGAAGGAGTTAAACCGCCGGACAAAAAAATAAAACAAGTGACATTCAAGAAGAAGATCGGAATAAAGTTTATAAAATTGACAAAAGGAAACGTAAATATAAAAAAATCCCAGGAAAAATATCGCCAATAGATAAATTATATAGTCGATCGCAATAATGAGAATTACACTGAAGATTTAGCATCATTTGATCAGGACCCGGCTATTGAAATGTGGAACATTTCTGGACAGCGCTCCAGACGACCCAGTCTGGCACCCTATGGTCGTCGTGAGGATTGTGATGATGTGAATAATAATGTTGACATTTTTTTCTGTCATTGATCCTGATAATTGATAAAGAAAATCATTCAGATTATCAAAGCCTTTATCAAAATCAGGATCAAGACTTTCTCTTTTTCTTGTCTGACATATGTAAACGAAAGCATGAAAATAAAAGTAAAAATCTATCATTTATATTGGTGTTTGTCAAATGAATGTCATTTTTGCAGGACCAGTAGATTTGGAGCCAGACCAGTAGATTTTTCAGTCCACTGGTCCGGCTGACCAGTACACAAAAAAGCTTAAATTTGACCCCTGATCATAGGGAATATCCCCCATATATTGTGATAGTTGTCAGGTCTGCAAGTGTTCATCAAGTATCCATAGAATTGGAAATTTTAATTCTAAATGAGTGAAGCAATTCAAACAATCTTTCAGCTAATCTGATTTTAAAAATTCAAGTTACAAATTTTAAAAGGTGGTACATAGTCCTACAGGGAGATAACTCTGTAAAAATTAGCTGAATGTTTTTTAATCACATTCTATTGATAAGGAAATATTAAAGTTCTCAATGATTATAATTTGTCTTTGTCAAACTGCTATAGATAAGATAAACTTATTTTATTATAGTGTCACATATTGGTTGACATAATAAAGTACACAATATACATATCATGACATAAAATATTCAATCAATACCAAGCCATATAATTGACTTATGAGACACTTTAAAACTCTATATTTACACAAAATTCTTATAAAAATCTGTATTTACACTAAGTTACAAACACGTTATCTGTTAAGTAAAAAATAAATAAAAATCTAGATGATTAAAAATACTGAATAAAAATTAAGATAAAATAAAATAATGTTACTATATCTATCACAGTTAATAATATTGCAATCCATTAAATAAAAAAACTTCAGTATAAAGTTTTAACTTAAAATTAAAGCAAAAATCAAGTTAACCGTAATCATGTTTTATCACTAGTCGAAAGTGAAAAGTTTTCTACGTATAAAGAATTTATGCAGACTCTTACAAAAATATTGCTGTATTTCTTCGCAGTTCATGATACATGTATTAACAAATTGATCATTTAAACTCATACTGTTAAAATTTTCAATATATTTAACGCATTCAAGTAAAAAGTCATATGTCAAATCTGAATATAATGGACATGTCATTAGAAAATGTTTTTCTGTTTCTATTTCATCTAGTTCACAGTATCTATAATATATATCCAATGGAATTCTTGATAAAGAGTGTGGTTCTGGTTTTTTGAAACTTTTATATTATGTCAAATTATGAGAATAAAACAAGTCAAACTAATTTTAGTCAAAGTGCTTGGTACCACTATTAATGTTCTATGTGTATGTGCCGATAATTCAACTTACTATATCAAATCACTTTGATCAAGTGCATATAGTGACCATTTGGAACACATAAATTTGTTTCAGTTGCAGATTTTTCTATTTTTCAATGGCATAGAATAAATACAGGTTTCTTTCTAACAATTGAGGACCAAATTTATAATCGTAAACAAAACAAATTCCTTGATGTTTTTAAAATACATACATTTCTGAACAAATGAACTCTTGATTGCACTGCTTTACTGGCATTTTCAAACACAGGAAGATTTTTTGGTCTACCACCTAAAATACAAACAAGTGAAACTGTGATCTACTGTTCATTGATGATACCCAGCCACAAGTAGATAAATTTAAAGTGTAATAATATGCAAGTGTTTGGTAAACAGGAAGCTGTTGAGGGATGAATCTGAAAACACATCACACGGTAAAGCTGACTTGTATAAACCCTGAAAACAAGTTTCAGAAATCCTTGTATTGTAGTTCCTGAGAAAAGTGTGACAAAAATTTTCAACTTGGCTATCATGTGTAAAATTATACAAGTGATCAGTAAACAGGAAACTGTTGAGCGAAGACTCTGAAAACTCAATACACAGTATAGCTGACATATATAAACCTAGAAACCAAATTTCAGAAATCCTTGTATTGAAGTTCCTGAGAAAAATGCAACGAAAAGATTCATGTGACGGACCGACTGACAGACTGATGGACGGACTGACGGATAGACTGACAGATGGATGGACTGACAGAGGTAAAACAGTATACCCCCATTTTTAAAAATATATGCAGAATGCTTATACAGGAAGAATATGATGTTTCAGAATCACATATGCATTTTGGGTAATATTTTCAAAAGTGTACACAAAAATTGTATGGTTGGTAAAACAATGGAAATTAATCCAATGAAACCTTCTTATTTTCTTTCGGGGTACAAACAATGAAATTACTTATAGTCTTTTAGATAATGAAATGGCAAGTTGACTCTGTGGTTTAACTACTTGAAACCCTTTTGATTTTGTTTGCACAGTAAAATGATTTTGTTTTGAAATGAGAACTTGTTTTAGAACCAGTATGCAAAGGCGTACTACATATTACTAAAAACAAGAATGTGTCCATAGTACACGGATGCCCCACTCGCACTGTCATTTTCTGTGTTTAGTGGAACGTGAAATTGGGATAAAAACTCTAATTTGGCATTAAAATTAGAAAGATCATATCACAGGGAACATGTATACTAAGTTTCAAGTTGATTGGACTTCAACTTCATCAAAAACTACATTGACCAAAAACTTAAACCTGAAGCGGGAAGAACGGACGGAAGGACGAACGAACAGACACACAGACCAGAAAACATAATGCCCCTCTACTATCATAGGTTGGGCCTAAAAAAGTAGTTGACATGGCAGTTTCTTTGATAGACCATAGTTAAAAATACCAAAGCTTTTCCAGCGACAGATTTAATTGGATGCTTAAAGGTCACTGAACTTAGCCCCTGTATGGGATGTCTTCAGATCTTGCACATGCTACATACAAATCTACGCAAAACTACGCAAAGTGAAAGATCTTATTGTGTGATTCTATCAACACTTACCTGTAGCTATGAGACATTTATCATATTTTATTTCACTGCCATTGTCTAAGAATGCTATTCTGTCTTCTGTATTCAATTTGATGACCTAAAAATAGAAATAAATTTTAGTTAAAGACAATATAAATTATTTTTTATAAATTCAAATAAACAACCATAAAATGAAGAAAAAGAAAAAAATCAGAAAATAAGAATCATCTCTAAAATTAAAATTTATAAATGAAAAGTATAGATTATCGGGTTTTCTACACATTGATATCATATAATATCAGCTGCGAGCCACAATGTGAACCTTTTTAACAAACCAGTGCAGCTTCACATCATGTCAAGTGATGTCCTTTGCTAGTCTCAAAGCCATAATACAAATTATAAAGGGACTGGAGAGGGTGACATAAGCTTAGGGAAGGACAATACAATAAAATTGTCACCTTTCTATTTTGCAGAACAGCTACTCCACCATATTTTGTTGATGGAAGATCTTCTGGTATACCATAAAAATCGTTTGGATCATAAAATATTCTACAATAAAAAATATGTTATTCATAATGAACCTACAATGAGTCATAACTTTTTAAATACCTAACATGGCAATTCAAAATGATTCAGGGGTAAAAAAGCAGGTTGAGCGGTAAACCATCAACACATTTCTATTGAATGACATGTAACAAATTAAATCTTTATTGATATAAGAAAATTTAATTAAACTGCGAAAATTGAGTGGAAAGATGTAATATATATGAAATTATGTAGTCCTAGAGTCAACAATGGGACCTTTAAAGCTTTATGTTTGGTTAAGGTTTTGTTCATTATTGAAGGCTGTATCATGACCTCCAATGGTCAAGGCCGTTAGTTTTCTCGTTTGAATTGTTTTACATTGTCTTATCAGGGCCTATTATAGCTGACTATGCGGTATGGGCTTTGTTCATTGTTGAAGGCCTGCGGTGACCTATAGTTGTTTAAAATGTCTGTGTCATTTTGATCTTTTGTGGATAGTTGTCTCATTGGCAATCATACCACATCTTCTTTTTTTATAATATCTTTGTTATTTGGTCTTATGAGCAAATGTCTCATTGACAATCATACCACATCTCTTATCTTTTATAATAGAAATTTCTCATGAAGCCAAAAAATAAAATCTCTCCAGACAATTTGTTAGGTACTGACCCTGTTTGCTCCCCATACCATAATTCTTTGGACAATGGAGGTCTGCTGTATGGATTATTATCTTCATCTCCTACAATCAATACCTGTAAATAAATAGATGATCACTCTTTTACTTATGGTTATATTTGGATTTGAAAACGAGATTGGAGTTTCTCGGCTACAATTTCATTGAATAAAGTTGGCACTAAGGTTAGATGAAGCCAAAAACTCTCTCAAAATTTAAAAAACTATAGTTATTATGTTTATCACTTTTTAAAAGCAAAAATCAATGATGCTAGTTTAAGGAATCATCAAATTCTTACTGGATTTGACAGAAAAGCCCATTTCACTTCTAAAAGAAATTAAGGATCAAAGTGTTTCTTCAATCAAACAAAATATTAAGAATAGCAAATATATTTTTTTTTATTAATTTAACCAAGCTTCTTGAAATAAATCATAGTTTTGTCCCAAGATTCGTTATCTATATGTACATGGCTTATAACCATAAACTGCTTAAAAATCAAACCCTTGTAATATTAGTATGTTTGAAAAATGAAATGTTTCCAGAAGGTATGCAAGCATTTTTGTTTTAATGATGAAATGTTTCCATGGCAATTAATATAACTATCTAGAACCTGAGGTTCATGGTCTTTTATAGATATTTTCATGAACATGAACATGACTAAATGGTGGAATGTTTCAAAGCTGATTAATATAACTATCTGGTACCTGAGCTTTATGGTCTCTGAGTCTGATTGCTCTCATTGCACTGTGTGATGCTGTACCAGCTCCAATCAACAGATATGGTACATATGAAGGTATTACTTGATCTTTTAGTGGGGTAGGTTCTAAAATAAATATAATGCATTAGATATTATATTAACAATAAGATATATACCAAGGAGAAAGCAAGCTCTTCAAAGCTGTATGCCACGTCAGGACACCTTTGAAAACATTGATGTTAAACATGAAATTATTGTTCTAGTAAAAGTCCTTGAACTTGAAATTGATGTATACATTATCATTGATTGTTGACATTACTGTTTGGTAATAAAAAAAAATTGCCAGGGGTCTTGGTGGCTGTATGGTCTAAGTAGTCCAATTACTGTACCATTAGCATGTGGACACTAAGGTTGTGAGTTGAATCCCACATTGGGCAGGTGCACTCAACTCCAATCTTAATTGGCTAGGATTGTCTTTTTTCTACTGTCATGGTTCTCCTTTGGCACTCAGCCTTCCTCCGACAAAAAAAATTGACCGTCAGAGAATAGCACAATAGTGTTGAAAGTGGTGTTAAACACCAACTAATCAATCAACATAATTACCAAATCACAAGTCTGAAGAGATCTTTGTTCATTTTTTTCCATCTTTGTTAGTAAGTAAATGCTTTATATCTTTTATCTGTTGTTTTTCAAAGCCTTTAACATGTTTAAAGCTTGTTCAGTGGCATTGGATTTTCTCATTGTTGAATGTAATTTAAGGTGGTACCCAACACCTTCACTAAAATTAATTTGGCTCATTTAATTTTCAAAAAAATTTGACAAAGTATTTACTTTGACCCTTTGACAGAAATATAAAAATTTCAAAAAATTTGAACCAACCAATTTATCAGAAAAATTACACTGCTTACATAGCAGTTTGACTAACACTAATTTTGATCATTGAGAAGCTTAATATTCCCTACCCAAAACAATGCAATTAAAACGTTCAGCTGATTTTACAGAGTTATCTCCCTGTAGTGTTCGGTACCACCTTAATGACCCATAGTTGTTATGTAATTTGTTCTCTGGTGGAAAGTTGTTTCATTTGCTATCATACCATATCTTAAATCTGTTTTCGCTGCTTTTTATTTGTTATTATATATTGTCCTATAGACTCAAGATTATATAACGTTTTAAGGACTTCTATTTACCATATTTGATTTATCAATGAATAAGATTTCATAACTGTCACTTTTATTGTAAGTAGAAATCATTTTTGCATTTTTCTAAATAAGAAAATGCCTGTATCAAGTCAGGAATATAACAGTTGTTATCCATTCGTTGGGTATGCTTGAGTTTTTGATTTTGCCATTTGATTAAGGACTTTCTGTGTTTGAATTTTGCCTCAGAGTTTTGTATTTTTGTTATTTTACTTTTTAACCTGACTAAACCATTGATCACCAGCAAGAAGCTGATAAACACACAGATTGTGCACATCAATTTAGTTATGTACTCAATACTGACATAGACTTAGCACTATGCTTTATAAAAGGGAGATATTCTGTTACAATGCCTATACCTTGTACTTTTTCTTTTGTTTTGTCTGTACTACTTTCTTTATCCTTCTCATCATCAAGTGCAAAAACAATAAATTGGTTCCTCAGATCTTGTAACTGATGTCTAGCTTTCCATACCTAAAACAAACACAAGAAAAAATAGATTAAAGAGCTGTCAGTTAAAAAGATGAAAAAGCGCTGCAGTTTTAAATCTAAACCAAAAAAACAACATATTATTGTATAGTTTTTTAATTATTTTTTTAAACAGTTTTGGGGAAAATGCTTACTCTTTGCCATGGTATGTTTACAAAACTCACTTGATTGTCACAAAAATGTTAACATTATTTTCAAAAACTGTGGATTCCTTATCATTTGTTGGATACCGTTTTATGTGAATGGTATGGGTATGGGTTAACCACAAATGTAAATCTTCAACAGCGTACAAATTTTCTATAGGCTTGTATATATATAAAAAAGAAGATGTGGTATGAATGCCAATGAGACAACTTTCCACAAGAGACCAAAATGACACAACAATTAACAACTATAAGTCACTGTACAGCCTTTAACAATGAACAAAGCCTATACAGCATAGTCAGCTATAAAAGGCCCCGAAATGCCAATGTAAAACAATTCAAATGAGAAACCTAACGGCCTTATTTAGGTATGCAGACTTTGGCAAGACCATGAAATCAACTTTTCATGAAAATACAATTTCTCCTTGGTTCAGGAAATAGGATTCCCATGAAAATAATTAAATCCACAGTACCTTGATTTTTTGGATGATATTTAGGCCAAATTAAATAGTATGTGTGGTTCCAATTACATCTAAAAAAAAAAATTAGGGTAGGTAGGTAGGGATGTTTTTTTATTTTATGTTATTTTTTTACATTGAGTCTAAGGGAGCAACATTTTGACTTTAACAGTGCTTCATGGAAAATGACAAAAAAATCTTTGGGGTAGGCTATTTTTATGACTAAAAAGTAGGGTAGGTAGGGTAACTGGAACCACACATATATTTTTATTTGGCCTTGGTATACACACAAATATTTGCATGATTTCACTTGTGTATGAAAGAAAGCAAATTTTGTGCTTGGCAGAAGAAGGATCAATTAATAATATGGTCACAATTAAACATTTGTTCTTTGTTTGGAACAAATATAATAAAGGTTATAATATAAATTGTATCACAAGTATAAATCAACCAATTGTTGTAAAGTCTCCAGTTACATGAATTATGGATAGGAAGCTCTAAATAAATTTCAATTTTTTTTTTTCAGCTTTAGCACCATTATTAGATTAGAAGTTGGCACATTAGGATTGAAAATATTTTGTCAATTAGCATTGTTTGTTTACAAAATTTATAGAGACCAAGCAACTAAAATTGTAAATGTCTCATTAATGACTGGATTTATTTCAGTATATAGGTTGTTATTTTTATTTCAAACATTTATAATTCAACAGCAAAAAGGAGGATATTAACATCTTTGAACATGTTGAAAAAAATGTTGAATTGGTTTTCAATCATGATATATTTCCCAAGAGAGAGCGAGATCAAACTTGTAAGGTTTTAATAAGCTAAGGCTAATAGTACATTGTATTACAATAGTACTTATAACCTTGATGACTTACCATGTAAAAATAAATCATGCTAATGAACAAATTGATAATGATTTAAAAGTAATCTGATCTACTTCATGAAAAAATAATTTTTAAGTTAATGTTAAAAAGTAATAAATTTGTTTTATTAAAATAAAGGTTGTTTTAGTGGTATGATAAAACTGATAAATGACATATAACAACTTTTGATTTCCCCTTGGAATTTACCTCCCCCTTTTAAATTGTATTATAGTATGTATTTACTGAGTAAGAGAGTAATCCTGCTCCAGCCACCATCTGCCATGAACTTTTACTAAATCCTCTGCTGTCCTGTTGCTGTCTGTCATGGCCACTGTGATGTGTATTTCTGTGTGATTCTGTATTGCATAAACATCGAATATGTTGCTGTTGGGATACCAGTTTCAAGTTCAAACCTATATTAGGCAAATATTTGTTACATTTAATTTTTTGTTTATCTTATACTAATAGAACATGTAGAATAAGATAAGCATTGAATAAAAAAAACATGATAAATGTTAAAAGTCAAATTTCCCATTTTTAAGACATAAATTCATACAGTTTCCCACTGTCTAAAGTTAAAATACTAATTTATCCACACAAGACATCTAGACGAGTGAACCAACACCTTTTAATGGAACAGGCTGGTAGAGTAATCTAGATGGGTACCAAAGAGGGCGGTAAAGGGTTCCTTTCGTGCAACGTTTTCAGCCTTTTTATTTTACAAGTTTTTGTGTTTTGACATTTTATTTCTCGTGTATGGTTTGATGTGCCTCCTGTTCCCCTTTTTAATTTTCAGTGTTTCATGTCGGTATCCTTTATTTCTCATGCTTGTACCTCATTTGATTCAATGGTACATGTAAACCAGAATAATTCAAAGTCAGGTTGCATATTGTTTATAGATATAAGAAGATGAGGTATAAGTGCCAATGAGACATTACTCTCCATCCAAGTCTCAATTTATAAAAGTAAACCATTATCATGATTATAGGTCAAAGTATGGTATGCAACAAAGTTCCTAAAATTACTATGAATAGTTTATTTTTCAAATCAGATGCAACTAACAGACGCTAAAAGATGACCACAGGGTCTTCATTTCAATTAACTATAACTGCATGATCTCCTAGAACGACTGAGTAATATTTTCTAGTTCTTTTTTCATTAATATTAAGATTTTATTTCTCGTGCTTTTTTTTCCGATTTTTGTTTTCCATGCAATGTTTTTGCAAATTTATTACATGTTTCCCTGTTCAGAATCCCCCTTTTCCATCCTTACCGAAGTATGCTGCGGTTGTCTTGAACATGTTGAAACCTCCGGAATATACAATTATAAAAAGACAACAACATCCTGGATTACTGCTAGGAAATGCTTTATTCTGGTCTTGATGTTTTGTCATTTATGGTGGGTCTTCAAGACAATTTAATGATAGAGATAAGATAGATAAGATAGATAGATAATTATAGATTATCATTGATCATTTCAACAAGATTTATTTTCTTTGCTTGAGTCGGTGCGGTGAAAGTGAGAAAAGCAATCGAGTTGAGATGACCAATGATAATCTGTTTATCGCTATTTTACATATGACAACATTATTAATTTCATGTCAATTTCATTAGCAGCGCCATGTGACCCCTTAGTTTCTAGTGATAACTTTCATATTACTCACTCTGCTGAGAGAGGAAATTATCAGTCAGCAAGATCAAAGGAAAATTTCGTAAAATAGCGATAAGATATTTATTACCAACTAAGTAAGGGCCCACAGATGGCATGAAGTGAATACAAGTATAAGGAAAAAGAACATTGATTTATAAAAAATACATAGAATTTACATACACAAAGATTAGGAAGCACATTAGTCCAAATAATTATGACGTCTTGAAAGGCTATTATGACTTTTTTCTTTGACGTCTTACTTCGACATCATAATGCTGAAGCCGCCATTTTCGGTTGGGACCCAATTTAGCCATCAAATTTTAATTGAAGGCTAAAATAAATTGCATATATAAAAATTCTTTCCTTTTATGTGTTTGTTTGTGCAAAATATTTCCAATTAATCAGAAATAAGAATATAAGTAACAATTCCATCCGAGGCCGGAACATGTCGACTGCATTTTTTGAAACGTTTATCTGATTTCTTTTTAGATTATAAAATAATTTTTACACCAAACTCCGAAAAATTTGACATTATCCGGAAATTCAGGTCCGTCAAAGTGTACCGAGTTTGGTTCAAAAATATATTTTATACTCCTAAAATGAAGCATCTTGAGGAGAAATCAGCTAAACGTTTTAATAAAGCAGTAAATTCCCTCTCAAAGTCCAACTGAAAAATATGAGTTTGGCGTTATGACGTCGAAGTAAGGCGTCAAAGAAAAAAATTATAAAAGCCTTTCAAGATGTCATAATTATTTGGACTAGAAGCACATAAGATGCAGCCAGTCCATATGGGTTTAAATATACTTAAAACTCATAACTCTAAAGCTTAAACAGGCTACACTAATGCTTTCCAACTGAACTTATCAAATTTGAGTTTTAACCAAGGTTAAATATAGCATTTGTAAAAAACAGGGTAAAGACAAGGTCATTTTCTGGGACATTCAAAACACTTGCATCACAATTTTGTTGTTGAAAAAGTGATCCTTAATACATCAACTGAAACTAAATCAATGAATTTTAATATATTGTGATAAATACTGAACTTTAAAAGAATCATTCAACTCTCAATCCAATATTTATGTAAAGCAAACTAGAAACCCCCCTTTTTTAAAGGAAGTGCTTTCCCCCTTTTCCAATGTTGTCATTTATGTAATCAGCACTTACATCGTAATGAGCTACCTGTATCGCATGCTTTCGATAATTTTGAGGTAAGTTTACCGTTCAAATTCGTTTTAAATAACTTAGAAAATAATAAATTTCGCCGGTACATGCTTTTTTCACCAAATCTCATTTGTTTGGCAGAAGAACGTTGTGCAAGGGGAATAACTAAGTAATATTTGTAGTCTAATAGGCCGAACAAAAAAAAATGTTAAGAAAATGAATAAGAAAAAACAAAACTTTTTCATCTATACTGTAGTCTATATAATGATTTTTTCACAATTAAAATAATTAAAAAGTGTAGGTCACCGGGCATTTTTTTCACCCTTCAGGATGTGCATGCTATTTTGTAGTAGAAAACCGTAGATCACCGTCCCATGCCCACGGTATGCATGGAAAAACAAATTTTGTCAAGTTGACAAAAAGAAAACTGCACCATAGCATTTAAAGATAAATATGAGAATATATCTCTAAGGCAGCAGCCATTTGATTTTCAGTTTTCTTTTTTTTTCGCCTTCCAAAAAAATCCATTCTCAGATCCGGACATCCTGGCATTTACATTTTTCAGGGGGTGATGCGAACAGGAATCCTCTAGATTTTTCATCTATTTGAAGGTGATTACTGATTATTTATATTGCCAATTATTTTTTAACCAGAGGTTATAGTATGTTAAAAATCAAAATGGAGATATTATATAGTGTCTTTAACAATATTAAAAGAGTAAAATTACTATATTCAACTGGTAACAATATATATCAATTAAATTAATTTGCATTGAAGTCTGGAAAGTCTAGAGGATTCTTATTCGCATCACCTCTCAACATTGTTTACATTACACAAATTCTAATCATTGATTGGCCAGTTACATGTTGTGATGTCACTGCAGATCTGAGAATAGCACCGTTTGTCTGTATTATAAATCGATAGCTAGTTGATACATAGACATATGAAATCTTGACATATCTAGCCTTCTTATACGTCAAAAATAAAGCAAAGAATTCGATTTTTTATGGTGAAGTTAATATTTCAATCAATAGAAGCAGGGGCGGATCCAGGATTTCAGATTAGGGGGTGGGCGCAAATTATACATTCGCCGAGCGAAGCGAGGCGAAAAAATTTTGAGGTAAAATTATTGAAATATTCTTCTAAAGGGGTGCAATGTCGGTATTTCGAACTATTCTGAGGTAAATTTAGCGAGAAATTAAAGTTTCTGGCAGAAACCGCCTAAATCCACCCTGCCAACAATATACAATCACTAGTGACTGACTACCGGATGGACGGACAGATGTAAAACAATATATATTTCATGTATGTATATATATATGTTCCTTTTCCGCGTAGAACTTCAAGTTATGATGGCAAGGTCTCCTACAAATTAGAAAAATTTACAACAATCTTCTAACACCCTTTACTTACGCACTAAGAGATTCATATTGTATACTATGAGTTTATAAAGCTACAGTTATAAAGCTGCAGCCCTAAAAACAGAATCTGAAGACCATGCGAACATTTTATTTTGATACTGTGTTCCTATGCAAACCAATCTACAATCAAGACACCAGCACTTATTGTAAGATGATCTATAAAGCAATATCAGGTAATAAATATCTCAACTAATCCTTGAAAGACATGGTGCTGGTAGTTGTGACAAACAAGAAATACAGAAACATCACAAAAAGAAATTACCCTTGTTTGCACATCGCCGGTCAATGTGTCAAAGCCGATTGTACATGCTTTCAATAATGTGAAATGAAATCGGTTCACATTAGAATTATTTTACCACTCCATAACACCATGAACACCAGCCCCGACAAACTTGGTTAAGACGATGGAAATGTGAAGAGTTGACAGATAGACGGGCGGACCGACGGAAGAAAGGTGAGACGAGACAGATCAAAACAGCTCACCTGACCAATACTTGTTTTAGATTTGGCAAACGAAAATTTCTACTTTTCTCCGTGAATTTGAATTGTCCTCTCATAATATATCTGTTTTTACTTTTTTGATTTTCGGAGGTTGTTCGGCACAAACCACATAAAATCAGAATGAGATGCATTTACGTAGTTATGTTTTTTTTCTTCTGAGGATCCCATGCATGTAATAATGCGGTACATAATTCGGAAAAATTTTCATTTTCAATATATAAAGACACAGAGCTACAAATTATAAACTAACCTTTCGCTCGAAACAGTATTTCTACATTAAGAAAGAATCTCACCTTGACTGTTTTCTTGGCCCGTGCCATGATGAAATTGTGAAAGTGAGTAAGTCCGTTAGGGATGCTTTGGAAATTCGATTATCAAAGAAATTGATTATAAAAACCGCAAATACAATGTAACAATTGTTTGTACTTTAACTGCTAAAACCCTATTTCATTTGTCATCAAACGCAGCTCCGTGTTTGACACCTTCCTTTTAGGTATATATATATTACAGAACTTAAATAAATCGTAGGTCAGTTAAATGATAATAACGTTGACTCTGTTAAACTGACTGTTTTATATACTTTCAATGTTAAAAAAGATGGAATGGTCTCTTCTGATACTTAAATAAGTTAGAAGACAACCCATGCTTTGCAAATTTATGGGGGGCGCACGCCCGCCCGCCACGCCCCCGCCTAAATCCGCCCCTGAGAAGTCTATAAATATATATGATGTTTGAAGCCTGCTAAAGTAATGAAGTATATAAGGCGTCTTTTCAAGAATGATATTGCATGAACTTGTATGTTAATAAATTATACAAACTTAATACTATTGAGGATGCTGAAATGCACATGGATAAACCAGAGACATATATACATATATGTCTCTGGATAAACAGATAAAAAAATATATCATAAAACCTTAAAATCAAAATGGATATACTAAGTTTAAAAACTCTTTTATTAATTTATCATCTCCAGGAACGCCCAAAATTAACCATTTGACTAATTAAGGAATACTAGAACTTTGTCTGGCGGAGTTGGAATATTAGTTTCGTAAAAAAAAGCCGTTGTTGAAATGTTTGTAGAAATTTTTTTGCTAATCATTTGGTACCTCTTGTCCTGTTGCTCTCTTTTTATCTATGCAAAAGTTTCTCTTAAAACCTTGTTTGCTTTAGACTCACACACTGTATTGTTAAACATGCTAGACAAGGTATCATTCCACATTTAGGAACTTTTGGTCCTCAATGCTCTTCAACTTCAACTCAGTCGTTCTTTATTTGTCCTTTTAAACATTTTTTTTTATTCGAGCGTCACTGATGAGTCTTTTGTAGACGAAACGCGCGTCTGGCGTAAATATAAAACTTTCAATCCTGGTATCTATCTATGATGAGTTTATCCGCATGGAAATGTGTCAATATGTGGAATAAGTTAATAAATCACCTCGACACTGTGATTCACATCTGATGATACTTGAGTTTTAATTGTGGATAATTGTGACAAGACTTGGTTTAAAATATAGCTATGCTGATATGTAATAGGAAGGGGAATCTTGAAAGTATGAATCCAATTTTCACGACCCGAAAGTGGTTGTCTCTCAAACAATACTCCATAATTGATACGCTGTATCTGGTGCACCTTGTCAGCTGACACACATACTATTATCAACAACCATACAAAAATCCTTGCAAGACTTATAACTCCTATAGAAAACAAAGAAAAAGGAAATTGATGGAATGTGAAATGTTTGTCGGGTAAGAGGTTGCATGAGCATAAGCTCCATAAATCTAACAAACATAACACAGAAAACAAAGAAAAAATTGTATAGTAAGAGTTTTCAGTTATGCCAAGATCCTCATATAATGTTTCACAGATAGATAGATAGATGACCAATGTATGCATGAAGTTTTAGATATATATGTAACATTGCAAAAACTTCTACAGTAAAAGTCATATATATATGTAATAATGATCGATCTCATGAAAGTTAATTGTAAGAAATTTTCAAGATAACTTATTCAAAACACGAATTCCTTTTTGGGCGTTTGCGTCTTTTCCCCTGTTGTGTTTTCGTAGCATGAAAATTATTGATAATATCATCACTTAAATCTTTGACAAGTTTCCATGTGAGTCCTCTGTAACCTTTCAACTTGATAAAATATTATTTCTGACTGTTTACTGTCCTTGACCTAATAAATCTGTCTATTGGGTACTCCTGGTCTTCATTTTGATACTTTGGATTTACATCATTGTCATCATCATCATCATCATCATCATCATCATCATCATCATCATCATCATCATCATCATCATCATCATCATCATCATCATCATCATCATCATCATCATCATCATCATCATCATCATCATCATCATCATCATCATCAATAAGTGGTTGTTGTGCCTGTTGAGGTTGTAATTGTGGCTGAACTGGCCTTGGTAAATCTGGACGAGGAACGTCCCTGGGTGGTGCGTTTAAATTTTGTCTGTGATCAGGTGGGTGGTAAAGTTTTGACCTGTTTGCCTTGATCATACTCTTGAGCAATTCATGGTCGCTACATTTGCGCAATTTGTGCGTGTAATTAGAACCTTTGTCAACAATGTAGAATAGTCCATCTTGTTTCTTGTAAAGTTTAGAAGAATATCCAAATGATACTTTTGGAGAGAACACCAAAATTTGGTCGTTTACTTAAAACTTTGGCAATTCTGTACGTTTGTAATCATTAGTTTTCTGCTTTTGTTGAGCATGGTTCAAGTTTTCTGTAGCTATTGTCTTAACTGTTTTCAAGTTGTCCAGTATATTATCAATATGTGTTTTCAGATTTTTGTTAAGATCTTCCCTTGGGATAAGATTGACACCAAAAGAAAGGTTCATGTCTTCGCCAAAACAAGATAGAATGGACAGTACTATGAAGAAGCAGATGGAGTCATGTGAAAAGCCATTAGAATACCAGGCAGTAGTTCTGGCCGGTTTGACTGTTGTTCGTTAATGACAGTTCTAATGCATTGTATGATGGTTTTCTTGGTACACTCAGCAATTGAATTTGTTTGAGGATGTTAAGAGCTTGTGAAGGAATGTTTGACATTGAAAATGTGGTAAACAGCTGCAACAAGCTTGCTCATGAATCCTTGACCACGATCTGTAAAGATTGATACTGGGCTACCAAATCTTGTAAATATCTCTTTGTGCAATACAGAGGCAATTTCTGCTGCACTTTCTGACTTAACTGCATGGAAAACATTCTACCCATTTACTGAAAGAATCTACTATGATTATAAGATGAAGCGATGTCCTTCACTTGTCTCTCTCTTAAAAGGACCAATAAAGTCCATGTGTCATCGATCAAATGTATCTGTAATTGGCATTGGTGTCATTGGAACGCTTTTGGAATGTGGTGAATATTTTGCTTTTTGACATGGTTCACATCCTCTGATGTATTCTGGAACTACTTGGTACATGCGTGGAAAATAGTATTTTTCTTGAATAGACTGGTATGTACGATCAAAACCAAAATGTCCGTGATCATGGTAGGCTTTCATTAGATCATTTCTAAGTGTACGTGGTAATGCAAGTTGTTTAATGAACATTTTGATTTTTCTTAAACCTTTCTGTCTTGGTTGGTACTGATAATACATGACATCATCTTGCATGGTATACTGGCTTGCCTCTAGGACAATCTTTTGTGCTATTTCCTTGTCATCTGGACGTGTGTTGTTTTTCACATATTCATAAATGAGACTAAAATCAGGACATTCACGCTGAAGTTGCCTATTTCTATGGCTATGATATCAGATGTTGTTAATTCTGCAACTAAAGGTGATGTGGTTTGAGGTTGATCAGAATAGACAAAAGTAACTTCCCGAAAAGGATTTTCAGATTGGTCAATTGCATGAATTCAAGGTATGACATCTTCAGGTTCAGATATATCAGATTCTTTTGTGACTGGATATTCACGTCTAAAAAGCCAATCAGCAACGACGCAACTCAATTTTTAGATCAGCCACAGTACTTAGTAATCACATCTGATAACAGACAGTATGTAGAATTATCAGATGAATTTGTAAAAAAAATGTTCAGGAATAGATTCACTGTATTGCACACTAACTTTTCTACTTTCATCTGTTTCACCAAGTAGCTTATTTGCATTACTTTTTAATGACAAAGAAAACGTAATTCAAACTGCAATTTCCGATTCCTTACACACATTATACAGCCAGTAGTCAAAGAAATAACTGATGCAAGTTTACTTGTATACAAAAAAAAAAACAAACAAAAAAAACACACACTTGCTTTTGATTGTCCACCAGGTCATAAAATAGAAAAAAAGGATGTTCCTTTTGTATTATACATGTTCCATGTCTTTGTTCTGTAAAAGCAGATTCGTTATTTATACCTGCAAAAATAGGATTGTGTGATAATAATACAAATACAGTTTCTATAGTACATCTAGTAAATTTAGCACTTATTGTCAACTTATAATTCAATATTAGGCGACACAATTTTTACAGAACTAGCAGATATTACACTTCCAAACCTTCATTTTTATAACCATACTTTTAAGTCAGTCATTGCACAAGACAATAATTTACACTTAAGCCTGAAAAGAATAGCAAAAGCAGCAAAATCAGACAGAAAAATAGTTACCACATTGTCAGAACCATTACTAAATGATGAAAAGATATCGACGATTCTTCGCCTAACACAAATGAGATGATCTCGCTGATAACTCTTGTGTTATAAATACTTTGTTATACCACTGTCCCAGGTTAGGGGAAGGGTTGAGGTCCCGCTAACATGCTTAACCCCGCCACATTATTTATGTATGTGCCTGTCCCAAGTCAGGAGTCTGTAATTCAGTGGTTGTGGTTTGTTTATGTGTTACATATTTGTTTTTCGTTCAATTTTTATTGTATAAATAAGGCCGTTAGTTTTCTCGTTTGAATTGTTTTACGTTGTCTTATCGGGGCCTTTTATAGCTGACTATGCGGTATGGGCTTTGCTCATTGTTGAAGGCCGTACGGTGACCTATAGTTGTTAATGTCTGTGTCATTTTGGTGTCTTGTGGACAGTTGTCTCATTGGCAATCATACCACATCTTCTTTTTTATTTTGTACACAAAGGAATATCTATACTACCGGTTAGTAACCGTTCACAAAATATTGGAAATAAACCAAATACATGAGAAATATGTTATGTTTGACTTCATTAATAATCTAAAGGTAAATAAAAGATAAAGGTATCCTTTGACAAAAAAGTTAAAAAAAAAATACTCGCAGCAACCTCATGCGAAACAATCAAATAGCAAAGGGTATACAGTGGTATAACAGTACGGTTTCGTGAAAGTATTTATAACACAAGAGTTATCAGCGAGATCTTCTCATTTGTGTTAGATTTCAGCAACCTCATGTGAAACAATCAAATAGCAAAGGGAAAAAATTGGCGGAAGAAAAAAATAATCAGAACGAAAACATTGGGTCATTCCATAGAAAAGACGTAATAATCACTTGGTAATTGATGGAACCAATTTACCAATTATTTTTTATTTCCATTTTTTATTTGATAAAAACTACAATTGAAGGAACTAACTCGGTAACATCCGTAATATAAAGAGAGCTACTGTAAAACAGACAAACATTAAAAGAATGCGAATTAGTTTGTGAATCTAAGTTGTTAATGACGACATATCAATACGGTACAAATGTGTTTTAAATTGACATAAGATTTCAAGTGATTGCATGAGAAAGCCCTTCGTCCCTATAATCATAAAATCGTGAGAAGTCAGTGTTATAGCATTCGTTTACACGATACAGAATTGCTGTTTTTTTTTAAAGCCCAAGACATTACCATCAAGAGCATGCATGCATGTGATCGCTTACATATTAAGTACCAATGTAATCAAATAGTCATCAAGCCAAGAACAAAAATGATGTTAATAAGTCAGTGACATTTACAATACACATAATCAAAATTCTAATGAGATTTTGAAAGAGACATGAATGATATATTCTTAATCTACAAGCAAGCATTAGTTACGTGATTGGGTAGATATCCATAAATGTTCAACTGGGCTTGTTAACGGCTGATACAGATTTCTGTGCACACGGCACGTCACCTGTTTCGGGCATTAGATACTCTTGAAACTAAAGGTTTTGGAAACAACAAAGCAAAACATAACCTTAGCACAAAGATAAACCAGGTTCAATCCACCATTTTCTACATTTGAAAATGACTGTACCAAGTCAGGAAAAGACTTTTGTTGTCCATTCGTTTGATGTGTTTTATCCTTTGATTTTGCCATTTGATTAGGGACTTTCCGTTTTGAATTTTTTCCTCGGAGTTCAGTATTTTTGTTATTTTACCTTTTTTCATGAGTTTGTGGCTCAGGTTTAGTAGCGAAGCAATTGAAATTTTTTAATCAAAATGCAACGTTTTAACCCAAGAATTTTAGAAAGCAATGTTTCCTGGTATTAGAACGGTTATATCAATTTCTATATTATTGTTTATTCTTCTCACGTATGGCTAATTTTTAGTGATTTTGTAAACATAACAAATTCTCACCAGAGTAGTGCCAAACTATATAAAACTTCGAATAGAGATATCTTAAAAATACATATGTTTTAAAAACTCATTGAAGATTTAACCAAGTTTATCAATTAATCTAATCAACCATAAAGCATAATTTAATTTTAAGTTTAAGAAATCAATTTTATAGACACTATCGGATACGTGTCATTGCTACAATTCTAAAATCAATCATACGTATAAATTGTTTTTATCGCAATTAAAAAATTATCCTACAAGTAAAAAATGCGGTTAAATATTATTGTTCTTATTCGGTTTGTGAGAACTTTTACCTGCTCATATAATCTTAATTATTTGATACTAATACTCAATGGTACTTCTGTTTATTTGAAATAAGTACTAGTGCTGTTCCGCACTGTGCAGAGCATAGTAAACCTGAACATTTTAATTTGATATGTGCAAGCAATATAAACCTCTTTTTTTGTGTAATTTACTGTAACAGTTGGAAATGTACGCTTTTTGTGAAGAGAATAAAAATATTATGCATTGCAACGACTTACTTTTGTTCTTACTTAATCAGTGTGCATACCTTACAGTATAATAGTCATATTAGATTGGCATGTTTCCGACATGCGGAATAGCAGGAGGTAATTCAAAAAATGTCTTAGCATACAAAAGAATTTCTTAATGGCATTGTATATGTTAAGACTGTGTAGATTCTGTTTCGAAGAAGGAATTAACATCTATTTCCATGTTTGATGTGGGTAGATATTTATGCAGGATACATTGTGTGTGTGATCATATACCCCGATATTTGCAATTGAATATAAAATAGAGAAAGAGAGCGAGTATCTAATGTAATATCCATTGAGTTACTTTACTCGTATTAATTTGGAAACAATATTGTAATTCTGGTCTTGATCATGAATTAGAATTACAACTTTTCCCCAATAAGTAATCAGTGAAAACCTCAGTATCCAGTACTTCTTTCAAAATTCTTAGAATCCCTTCTTACAATGAGTATTAAATTCAATATTCATGTGTGACTATAGGAACAAAACATTTATTTTAAAGCAAAAGATAATCGTAATATGGAAATTAAAATGAATGCAGAGATAATAAGGGACATCAATAACAACAATGATAGTCATAAAACTAATTTTTATTATGATTAATCCGTAAATGTAAACAAAGTTAACTCACAATATTTCAAGGTATTACTTAAGATTTAGCTTGAGACTTTTTTTTTTATCAGTGATGATATGCGTTTCGGTTGATTCAAAAGTTTTTGTGTCCTACTGGTTCTCACGAGGTACTGACTGAACCAAACATTTAAACTTATTTCGTTAAACCAACGTTTTGAAAGGTAATTATAGACTGTCATCTTGGCTTGGTTTATGTAGCTAGTTTTCAGAAATATCTTTGTGTATTTAAAAAAACCTAAAAGCATTTGATGTATACTTGCAGAAAATGTTTTATGATATGTATATAATATCGGACGCTTTACGACTAAGTAGTCGGGAACACTAAACAAATAGTTATTAATTTTCAATTTCAACTACAATAAAAATCATGGTATGCTTTAAACTATAACATTTAACTTATATATCAACATGTAAATAAAAGAACGTACAATATGAACAATGCCTCTGATAAAACAACTTATCAAACAACCCTACCCCTTGTTTTGAATATCACTGGAATGGTTAAAACTTTAGTTTCGCAGTTTGTAGCATCTTGTTACTCATTTTAGAATTTTACATAGTGTTATCTTTTCATTATTCAATAAAAGAAGGACGAGAGATACCAGAGGAACAGTCAAACTCATAGATCGAAATAAACTAACAACGCCATGGCTAAAAAAGAAAAAAAATCAAACAGACACATACTAGTGCACAAGACACAACATAAAAAACTAAAGACTAAGCAACACGAACCCCATCAAAACCTGGGGGTAATCTCAGTTGCTCTGGAAGGGTAAGCACATCAATAAACAACGGAATTTTATGTTTGCGAAGTTTGATTTAAAAAACGGATATGTCCATTTTGCTAGAAATACTGAAAAGACACGTTTTTTTTCTTCAAACAAAACTATTAACTTTTAAGGATACTTGCTTTACTGGCAATCCATTGATGAACTCGTGTTGGAACTTGCTTCAACTAATTGAGTTCTTGGGCTGGATCGACGACCGCTAAACTCAGAAACCTAATTAACCTAGAAATGACAGCTTCTTCAATAAAAATACGGCATGTTTTAATGTGGTTTGCACTATAACCTTATGAACTAGCCTGTTCAATAACCCCACTCGTCTTGTATGTCTAGTACAAAGCAGGACGTGTTCATATTTCTTTGCCATAACGGATGACTTTATCATAGAAAATCTATTCTATACGCAGGTCATGATTGGAAATTACTTGATCGAATAGAAAGTTCGCATTAGTCATCTATTTGTTACCGAAAACTTATGTATTAACAGATTCTCGCTATTACTTCTGGTTGCAGGTTATAATCTGAATGTAAGGGATTATCTAGATTAATTGAAAGTATTTACAAAATATTCCGTTCGATCAGTGTTTCCCGCTCAATTAGTAGCACCCGTTGTGTTTCTCATATTTTACACATGTCTAGTTAATAACAGACCTTTCAATTAAAACCAGAGCATATTCTTGCACTTCATTCTCTCATCTTAACACTTCATTTTGTCCTTATTGGTAGTAATTTTCTAAAACATAAACGTATGAAACAACACCATAGACATTATCATTGAGTAATCTAATGAAATAATTTCTACAAATAAACTCATCATAGATAAGTTTCAAAATTCTGTACGTTCGTCTTATGAAGAGTCATCATTTACATATAAAAAAACAAAATATCTACAAAGGCCAAATTAAGTACGGAATTGTAGAGCATTGAGGACTAAAAATTCCGAATTCGAAGTACCGCTTAGGTTATCTATTCCTTTGCAGGAAATATTAAGTATTTCTAACAATTCCTAGCTAAAACAATTTTAAAATTTATAATTTTTTTACCAAATCAAAGATAAGATTAAGTGTTTTATTATAAAAAAATATTCATTGAGTTATAACTTAAATTCGTTTTGCATTATGATGCAGAACTCGTATTTATAAGTGTATCTTAGCTTTTGGTGGCATGAATAGTCCGTCCTTACTATAATTCAAAATCGAGAGGTCTGTGCATCCTGTTCGTGTTCTTGATACAGAATAGCGGAATCTTTTACTACTTTAAAACCCTAAAAATTACCATTAAGAGTCTGCATGCAAGTGATCATTTACATTGTTAAGTAATAATGTAATCAAATAGTCATCAAGTCAAGAAAAAAAACTGATGTTAATAAGACAGTGACATTTACAATTCACATAATCAAGTTGTTATCAGATGTCGAAAGTGACGTGAATGATATATTCTTGATCTACAAGAACACATTAGTTACGTAATTTATATGATATCCATGAATATTTTCACCCCATGAAACAAGTTAGAGATTATTGGTTTTCATTCTATGTTAACATCTGATACATATTTTGGTGGACACGGCATGTGTCTGGAAAAAACCTAAACCAATCAGATACTATCGAAACAATAAGTTTGAGAAGCTAAACATATAAATTTTTGAATTAACGATTTATATAAGTTTGACTGTTCCTCTGGTATTTCGACCTTCTTTTATATACTCTATATTCTTCCAATGTATGGCCTGTTGGAATTTTCCAAATCTCATGAGACTATTGTCAGACTTTATAAAACGTCTTTAAAAATTACACATGTTTCTTAATTTCATTAAATGTTTAAGAAAGTTCTGAATTCATTACTGTTATATAAAAAAAAGATATTTTGTATTGATAAAACTTCTGACGTCGCCTATAGTTTATTATGCATATTGTTTATTTTGTTTGTAATATGCCATATGTATACACTGTACATGTACTTGATTATACTGACGAGCCGTAAGGCTCAAAGTTAATAAAGAATTTGAATACAGAATACCTGTATTTTGTATCTTGAAACCTTAAAATAATACCACTAAGAGCATGCATGCATGTTATCGCCATGTAATCAAATAGTCATCATTGCAACACAACATTAGTGTTAATAAGCCAGTGACATTTACATTAAACACAATCAATTTTTAATAAGATTTTCAAAGAGAACCACTTGATAAATTCTTGATCTACAAGAAATCATTAGTTACGTAATTATTTAGATATCCATGAATACTGTCACCATCCTGAAATAAGAAGACACTGATTTTATTTTCTTCTATGGTTAGGTCTGATACCGATTTTCTGTTACGTGTCTGGGAAAAACAAACATATGAAAGAGGGGCGAAATATACCAGAGGGACAACGCCACGGCTACAGACACACCACAGAAAACTAAAGACTAAGCAACACGAACCCCAACAAAAACTGGGGGTGATAAGTTTTGGAATGAATGTAAACGAAACATTTCAAATACTAGTACTCTATTCTTTCCATGCATGGCTTATTGTTATTGTTATACTTTTCTTTGTTTATATATACAGTTTTGTAAAATAAATCGTCACGTTTTCCAAAATGTTGTGTATACTTTTTTTCCCCAATTTTGTTTTCTCACAAACAGCCTTTGAAAATTTGGTCGAAATGTATGCTTCCAAATTGTCATATCTGAACTTAAACAATTTTGGTAATGGCAGTGAAACAAAATCTTTGACATTTCTGGATTACCCCAAAACTTAATTTATTTTCATAGAAATAAAGAAATGTAATATCATTTGATTCTAAAAGCCATTATACAACAATTTTCATGGTACTTATCTATCCCAAATTCATGTATTTGGTTTTGATGTTATATTTGTTATTCTCATAGTATTTTGTCTAATGCTTAGTCCGTTTCTGTGTGTGTGTGTGTGTGTGTGTGTGTGTTACATTTTAATGTTGTGTCGTTGTTCTCCTCTTATGTCTAATGCGTTTCCCTCGGTTTTAGTTTGTTACCCCGATTTTGTTTTTTGTCAATGGATTTATGAGTTTTGAACAGCGGTATACTACTGTTGCCTTTATTCAAGTTTACATACACCATTTTTTAAGGAAACTTTACAAACAACTGAGATTGGCTTATTTCAACTGTTTTTATTTCTCTAACTGTGTACTATTTTGGAATATCAAAGATTTCTTTCCGCCAAAATGATTTGTGTCAAAAGGTAGTTTTAATCAAAACAAGTCATATACGAAATATTGGAAGCCCAGCGACAACATCACAGAATCTCAGTATTGCATTAGATTCATATTGATGAAAAGGTTTCATACTTATTTGGTAGCGGACCTTTCCGTTTTATTAGTCGGGACACTAAACAAAGAGTTTTCAATCTGAACTGAATAATGTTTTATGATGTAAGAATTGATATACTTTTAATTTATAGCTAGAGGTAATAAAATTACATGCCATAAGAGCCTCTTGTCGTATAGAGGTACTCGGTAAATCTGTTATATAAAGTGGGTAACTGTGAAATGAAGTCGGATTAATTGTGTTTTTGAACTTTTAAGGACGCCAAATAGATACGTTTATGTGAGTTCGTGGTCTAGTGGTTAAGTCTGATGGTTACAGTGCTGAAGGTCCCGAGTTTAATTCTCAGTAGGGGCGCTAAAATATCAGTACATCAGAAGAGTTGTTTTCACACTCTCACACACATCTCTGGTTCCCACTAGAATTGGTAATTTTGGGGCCTCAGTTGGTCAAAGTTGTCCCCTACTTTGACCTGGAGATTAATTTTCTGATATATCTTTGGTTTGTCTGTTTCCGCCGAATGGCCCGGTGGTTCTCTCCGAGTACTTTGGCTTCCTCCACCATAATAACAGACTTCCCGGTGTCCTAACACTCCCTTTGTGTTGAGTGGGGATTGATTGTCCTTGTAAAAATAACTGACGTATAAATATACGTTAGTGACACATCTCTATGGCAAGCCGTTCTCGTCAAAACTATGTTTAATCCCTTTTTTTTTCGAAAAATTACACACTGAGAATTGAAATAACACACTGAGATTTAAAAACCTGAAATAACACACAGAGAAATCGAAATTACACACTGAGATTTCACAATTACACACTGAGGTTTTAAAAAGACACACTGAGATGAAATAAATTGAAAAACACACACTGAGAATTGTTAATTACACACTGAGATTTCAAAAATACACACTGAGATTGATATGCAAATTAGCAATGAATATTCATGAGATAAATAATGCAACAGGTTAACATCTTGATCTCAAGAACTCTTGTCATTATAATAAAATGCGATTTCTTCAACCAACATTCGTAAATAAATTTCAAGACTAAACATCGCCATTTTTTATAAGTTTGTTGCCTATAATTCAGATAATTTCCACCAGTGTATCGGGATTTTTTAAAAATTTAAAACTGTTTTAGCATGAGCCCCTTTTCAAAAGTCTTCAAACTATTACCTCGATTTCGCAAGGTAATTAATCTTTTATATTTCTGTTACGTTTGTATGCTATAATGGACGCTTAATTAAAAAAAAATCACTGCATTATTTGACTTTAGCAGATTGTTCCAATGTTTTCTTATAACTTTAATAAAGTTTTTTTACCATTTGGTTATATTTTGTAATAAGTGAAGTATAAATGGGTACTTTTCTTGTTCCTGAATTTTCAAAGTTTTTTTTATAAATAATTTGGAACCAAAATCGAAGGACTAACGAGTTCTGTCCCCTGGTTGGTTTAAGCTTGGAATTGATTCAGATTAAATATGCTAATTAGATATGTGCGCATAAAACGTGCGCTCAAATCTCAGTGTGTAATTTCAAATTCTCTTTGTGTGTTTTTCAGTTTATTTATTCTCAGTGTGTCTTTTTGATATCTCAGTGTGTAATTTTCAATTCTCAGTGTATAATTTTCAATTCTCAATGTATAATTTTCAATTCTCAGTGTATGTTTTTCATTTTTTGTAATCTCAGTGTGTCTTTATAAAATCGCAGTGTGTAATTCTAAATTCTCAGTGTGTGTTTTTAAGTTTTTAAATCTCGGTGTGTTTTATTTAAATTCTCTGTGTGTAAATGTATCAGAAAATGGTTTAAACATAGTTTTGACGAGAACGGCTTGCCATACATCTCCATTAATCCCGATAGGGAGTGTACATGGATGCCACTGTACCCTCGCAGCTTTCGGGGGGTTCTTCGGATCACGGAGGCATTTACCAGTACATACATATAAATGTGTTTTATATCACCAATTCACCAACATTCAAACTGACTCCATTTTCAGAAAACGACATCTGTAACAAACATAAACTTTTAGCTACCGCTTTACAAGCAGAACCAAAAACAACGAAAGTCTCAACTGTGTATTGGCTTCCGAAACTACACAAAACACCTTACAAATATAGATTTATTTCGTCTTCAAGCCATTGTTCCACTACTAAATTATCTATTCTTCTTACCAGTACACTTGGTACAATCAAAAACCTGATAATAAATTGTTGAAATAAGGCCTTCGAAAATAGTGGAATTAATTACTTTTTAAAGTGTCAAAAATTGTTGGAAGTACTTGATAAATTGCATGCTTATATTGGTGATTTTGAATCTGTTCAAAGTTTTGATTTTTCTACCCTATATACCACATTGCCTTACATTCTCATTAAGAAAAAATTCACACACCTAATTAAATGGGCATTTAAAAAAGTCAGAATGTGAATATATATGTTCAAACTCTTTTAGGTCATATTTTAGTAGCAATAAACAAAAAAACTATGTCAATTGGATTGTGCCTGATATTCATATGATGAAGACATAATTTTTCAATCAGTTTAAGTCCGGAGCTGGCATGTCAGTTAACTGCTAGTGGTCTGATTTTATTTATGTATTATTGTCATTCTGTTTATTTTCTTTAGTTACATCTTCTGACATCAGACTGAACCGAATTTTAATGTGCGTATTGTTATGCGTTTACTTTTCTGCATTGGCTAGAGGTATAGGGGGAGGGTTGAGATCTCACAAACATGTTTAACCCCGCCGCATTTTTGCGCCTGTCCCAAGTCAGGAGCCTCTGGCCTTTGTTAGTCTTGTATTATTTCAACTTTTTGTTTCTTGTGTACAATTTGGAGTTTAGTATGGTGTTCATTATCATTTAACCAGTATATATTTGTTTAGGGGCCAGCTGAAGGACGCCTCCGGGTGCGAGAATTTCTCGTTGCATTGAAGACCTGTTGGTGACCTTCTGCTGTTGTCTGCTCTATGGTCGGGTTGTTGTCTCTTTGGCACATTCCCCATTTCCATTCTCAATTTTATTTAAAATTACACAATACTCTCACTGATAGCATGCCATAGTTCTTCATCCCTTTAATAACAAAACAGAAGTATGTGTTACACAATTTGATCATTAGATCAGAATCGCATGTTTTTTCTTTTGTTTTTTGAAACTGTAGAAATCATTATCAAGAGGCATGCATGCATGTGATCGCTTACATTGTAAAGTACGAATGTAATCAAATAAAGAAAGTCAAGAAAAATCTGATGTTAATAAGTCAGTGACATTTACAATACAGACGTTGAAAAGGAAATGAATGATACATTCTAGTCCATATAATAATTACGTAATTGTTAAGATATTAAACAGATATATCATGTTAAGGAGGGGTATTTGTGAAAAATACCAGTCGAGAGAATGTTAAATTTCGCGAGCCGTAAGTCGAGGGAAATTCATTCTCAAGACTGGTATTTTTCGCAAAAACCCCTCAAGAACAAGCTAAATCTGTTTAATTATACCGAATGTTAATGTTTAAAAACGCATTGATGATCGTGACGTTACAAGCGTCCAGTCGGATAGAGTATTTTTTGGCAAATACCACGGCAGAGAGGGTAAGACAAGTCATATCCTTTTTGCAAATACCCCGGCGGCGTTAAAAAATGAATAATTTTCTTTTGATAACAGTAAATTGGTGAAAAATACACTGGCTATCAACCAATCAAAACCCAGGATTCTTACATAAGGTGTAAGTATCATACATATTGTCACAAGAAAGTAAGAGATTATTAATTTAGGTCAATTTTAAAGTCTGATACAGATTTTTGTGTATACGGTATTTATCTGCAAAAAAACATCATACGTTACTATTGAAATTAAAAGTTTGGGAAGCAGAACATATACGTTTTGGAAAATAAAAAAACCAAAACAATTCATATATTCTATGTTCTTCCCATAAGGCCCATTTTCAGTGAATTTTTATTGTGGAAATATCCAGCTTTCACGAGATTAGTGCCATTCTATATATGTATTAAACATCTTAAACATTACACATGTAACTGAAGGTGGTACCTAACACTACAGGGAGACAACTCTGTAAAATCAGCTAAACGTTTTAATTACGTTGTGTTGTTAAGGGAATATTAAGCTTCTCAATGATCAAAATAAGTGTTTGACAAACTGCTATATAACCAGTGTAATTTTTCTGATAAAACGGTTGGTTCAAATTTTTTGATTTTTTTATATTTTTATAAAAGGGTCAAAGTAAATACTTTGTCAAAATTTTAAGAAAATTAAACGAGCCAAATTAATTTTAGTTAAAGTGTTGGGTACCACCTTAACCCCGTTAAAGATTTAAAAAAAAAAGTTTACTAATAACCTAAACAACCTCAAAGTACTTTTCTTTTAGTTTTAGCATAAATCATCGATTTTTAAGATCTTATCAGAGACGGGTCATTTCTACAATTTACAAATCGATCATACATCTGATTCAAACATCTTTCTCTGTCTAATTTTCTCAGTAGGACATACTTGTTCATTGTTTAGAGATCTGAAATATTATGAATTGAAACGACTTATTTTTGTTCTTACGTAATCGTTGTTAATATCTTGACAATTTAATAGTCTATCAGACTTGCAAATTACCACTCGGAAATCCTGTTACATTGGCGTGTTGACGACATCCGGAATAGAAGAAGATAATTAATAAAAAGATGTCTATGCAAGGAATAACATTTCCTTATTGAATTTATAATGACGGGACTGTACAGTCTCTGTTTCAACAGTAACATATATAATGTATTAGATATACTGTTTCCAGGTTTCAAAGAATATATATATTTGCATTTTGGAAGTGGGTAGATATTAATACAGGTTGCACTAAATACGAACGTGCATATATTTGCGTTCGAATATAAATCGGAGGAAGAGAGACAATATCTAATAGTACATATTTTGAGTTACTTAATTCTTATTTTTTAATTAAAACTTAAACCATAATGGTTGTTAAAAACTAATCATGAATAAGAATTTCAAGTTTTGTTTTTGTTTTTCACAAAGTAAGAAGTGAAAACCTCAGTATTTTGAACTTCCTCGACCGTTTTCAGAAAAATTAGTATTCTTATCAGTATTCAATTGCGACTATAAAACAAACATATATATGTAAAAAAAGAAAAGTCGTAATGTGTGATAAAGAATAAGGGCGTAGAAAAAAAGGAAGCCACAAACAACAATGCGAACCACAAAATTACATTATATTTAGATTAATACGTGGATGGTATGTGTTTCACTTGATTCAATATTTTCAGTTTCAGTAATATTGACCGGTATTTACAAGGTACCTTGACTGTTCCTTACAATGTACTAAATAACCAAAATTTCAAACTGATAATTTGTCAGTCGAAAACCTTTTTTTTCGAAACTTCTATGCTGCCATCATGATTTGTTTGATGAGACCAATTTTTGTAAACTAGTCAACATAAGAAACGATACAAGGCAATGTTTTTTCAATATAGAATGAAATACGAAAAACTGTACCGAGTGAAATAATTGCATTACTGGTCTAAGATTTTTTTTATTTATGAGAACTTAAAAACTAAAAACTGAAACATAGTCTGCATAAATTTTTGAATGCCTTTGAAGATGTTTGAATACTAAATTCTCATCTTTGAAATTAAGTGCAGTATTTTGTCATCATTTTCCGCAAAATAAATATGAACCCTAAACAAAAACACGGCATTTTCTCTTTCCAATTTTGCATACTTTTAATTATATGCATTTGCTTAAGAAATGATTTTTGTTTCTTTAGACAGTTTGACAGTTTGACAGTTTTTCATGCTTATTTCTTAGTTTAAACTTGTGTATCGTGACTTTTGTTGACTAGTTCATATATATGAAAACAAAAATATACAATTGAAATTGAACGCAACAGTCTTGCTAATATACTTTATAGTTTTACGTCGAACCCTTTATGATTGATTCGAACAAAGGAGATTGTGGTAAGCTGTAAAAATATAATGATATTATTAGTTACATATTGTGCTAGTGATCTAATACGGTATATAAGGGGCCAGTCAATTCCATATGGGGTGAGAGCGAAGCCCCTGTATAACGTATTATGTTAGGATCACATTATGTAACGAATTTATCTTAGCGACTATCTTAACATGTAGTATTTAGACTAGTGGCATATCAAAGTGATCAATTCTTCGATGCCTTTAGTATTAAGAACCTACTTCCATTAATCTCTATAAAAACGAAGGCTAACAATAATAACTTGCTAGTTTTAAATGTTTCCTAAAATTTTCCATTGTTCATCATCTATTTGTGTCTGTTGAAACCTTAAAGATTTTTCTGAACACCGTATTGTTTTGATGAAGGACTGTAACACCACTACTAAACGTGTATTGAATAAGCCCCGCCTCCTTACTAACCTATTATGGAATATACATAGTCTCCAAGCGGACGCTTGTAACCAATCATATTCCTAGAAATGTATAGGAGGTAAGACAAAATTATTTATCCGAATTATATAGCGCACATGCATACAGAAGAGAAAACACCAAAAGGGCAATAAAAATAATGAGTAGAAAAAAAAAATCCGACAACATCATCGAGAAAAATAAAAACAAATAGTACACTTAACACGGTACAGAAAGCAAAAGCTTGAAAAACCCAATTCACTAAATTCCGTGAGAAAACCAATGTGCTCCTGATGAGCAATCACTTCTTCGTTTATATGCTATTCCTATTGAAAGTCGTCGGTGATACATGTCTTATGATAAGTCGTCACATAAGGTCAGATTGCATTATCTCTCATGCCCCACTCTAGTTCATTATCAAAATTTGGTAAATTTAAACTATAAAAAATGAAGTGTAAAATGAAATAAAAAAAGCCACATATTTAAACAAAGGAAAGACAAGAGGTTGCCGATAGATGAAAACAGACAAGTACATTATAAATATTGCTCACAGCAGTATAAATTCGGTTATAAGTGTCGTTTCAGAGAAGAATTAGGAGAATGGGAAACATATTCGACATCGACGTATAACGGTTGACCAAATCATAATGGCGTCAGTAGAATAATAATAAAAAAAAACATCATTGGTTAAATAAGTTACTTGTATCAGCAGCTGCAATATTTTTAAAGAGACGAAACTAAAGATCAGGAATGTAAAATTTATTTTGAGGGGTACAGCTAGAAAGTTGCTATACGTTATATAGAAGAGACGTATGATTGCCAATGAGATAACTCTTCACAAAGGACCAAATGACACAACACTATAGGTCATCGTACGTTTTCAACAATGAGCCCACCATTATAGTCAGCTATAAAAGGACCCTAATAACGAATGTAAACCAAACGTGAAAACTAACACCTAATTTATGTAAAAATGGACGATAGCTGAAATTGTAACACACATCAAACGACACCCTTAACTTTGGTGCTAAAATTTACATATTCCTCAAGTTTATTATGTTCAACAACATCGGCTAAATAGCTTTTACGAGCCGATAAATGTATTCAATGCATTTAATCATACAAGCATGCACAGTTATATCAATTTTAAAACCTATTTGAAATAGTGCAAGAAACGATTAAGTTATAACAAGAATCGTATACAATAAAAAAGATATTCAAATAAATGTTTTGCAACATTCCTTTGATTAAACCAATAAGTCTCGTTAACGTGCAGTACGTTATTTGCCAATTATATTTGAGTTCAATAATATAATGACTTAAATTTTAATGACAATATTGGATGATTTTGTCTCATACATCGATAGGTGTCAGGCACATCCAAAGTAGACTGAATCATGCTTACAGTTATGCAGGTAAGACATTTTCTTAGTTTTTGACTAATGTTTTTTAACTAATGGTACCAAATAAATTGTTCTATTCTACATTTCAATTTCAGTTTGCTAGAATATGAATGTTGGAATTTAAGGTAAAACAAAAATCTAGCTTAATGTCTTTCAATAAATTTTAGCTTTGCAAGTAAAATTCTAGTCATATAACTGAAATGAATAAAGGAAAAAGAATAAAAAGACTCAAATTTTCCATATACTTAATTAGGTTTTATTTTAGAATAGAAAGACTCAAATTTTCCATATACTTAATTAGGTTTTATTTTAGAATAGAAAGACTCAAATTTTCCATATACTTAATTAGGTTTTATTTTATGATTGAATACATACATACGATACTATTTTTTTAGTATTATGTTTTTCTCATTTATTTCGTTAAAAGTATGCTAGAAAGATATAACAACATCTTTTTTGGTTTTCATTTTATGCATTTTTACGAAAAGTCTATTAAATAACAATAAAAATTCAAATATCAAATATATTTCGAATCTTGAGTCATTTCATTATGATGGTTTGAATTGCGTTTCATGCTAATAACAATGAAAGATTGAACATTTTAATTTTTCAATATCGTTTCAGATTTAATTAATTTATAACCATATTCGAGTTTTGGTTCTTTGGTTTAGAAATTTTCCTTTAACAGGAACCAAGTGTTATTGATGTGTTTTTCAAATTCCTACACGTAACAAGATTCCATATAGCGTGAGGGGAAAAGGCTACCTGACATAACTTGGTTTAAACAAAAGTTTTCAAGGCCTTAATTTTTGAAAAAAAAAAGCAGCTACAATTTAACGAAATATCTAATTTATTAAAAAAAACCCAGTTTATGAACGAAACATAATATACTGTAATTTATCTTTTGTTAAATCATCTGATTTTTTTAACATCTTTTGAATTGAATTAAATTGCATTCACAAGCCAAAACCAAACAGTTCACTATCAGAATGTTTTACTTTAAGCAAGTTTGGTTGATGAATTAAGTTGTAATTTGGTCCAGTTAGAAATGTAAAATTAGTGCATGTTTGTCTTAATCTGTCATACTGAATTCTTGATCTCCCCAAATTTAAATTTTCAATATTTTGAATTATAGAAGATGAAATTTTCTTAAATTCCGATATTATTCGTCATAAAAGAAGTTTACCGCACTGTAAAAAAGAATTGTTAAGGAAGAAAAGTACGATTTTATATATATTTTTTATAAATATAGATTTATTGTCCGAAAGAAATGCACATCGAAATAACTGTATTCTCGTGTCAAATATAATCATGCCTGATATTATGCCTCAATTTGTATTTTGTTGGTTTGACCATCACAATTATAATGGAGATATGTAATTTGTTCCTTTGGAAGCATGCGTCGTAAATGGAAGAGCATATGCATCTTGAATCTTGGGGAATACTCCTATGAAGCTTTAACGATACTTTGGATTGCTAATTTAATATTTTATAATCTATAACTTAAAAAAAGCAGTGTTGTATTTATAAAATATTCTGGTTTTTTTTTTAAAGATGAAATAGAATTTACCTTTTGATATGTATTTTAATAACCTTGACAATTACCTTGTTCCAAATTTGAGACTTGATAACATGGACATGAAATTGCCATTAAGAGAGAAGAAATGACAGCGACAGAAAACAGCAAATTATCAGTTACGGAGGTAAACCAAGAAATTGTTTGAAGCAAGAAGTTAAGAGATGTAATAAGTTCATATATACAGCTGATTATACAATACTCAAAATACAGACCGAATAAGAATAACCAAATATTACAGTCGTTATATTCCGCTTACTTTGATTAATCCATTAAGCTGCTATATTTGATAGAGGGTGTTGAACTTGTTCGAGTTAGAATAAAAACGATGCCTTTTATTTTTGTGTTTTTTCATTTGTAATCACAAATGCCTTCAGTATGAAATCGTATTTTTACTATCGGAAAAATATTGAATGCCGGGTGTGGAATAAAAGCATAGCGTTTGATCAGGTTAAGTTCTATTAAAACAAAGAAAAAAAGATAAAACAAATTACTTAATTTATATTTTACATCGGTATTGTTTTTTTTCTTCAAAATTATGATTATGTTAGTTGAGTATAGTCTACTGCTATGATTAAATAAACTATATTACTAATTCTATCCGGAAAACAGTGAATAAAAAAAGTCAGACAATTGTTATTTAAGAATATACCATTTTTGACCAAAGTTTATTTTTTTAAGGTACAAGATGGCAAGCATATTATGTAAGAATAATACTTAATTATAAATATTAACGTATCTAGAAAATGTGATTATATTTGGTTTTTCTGAAAACCTACTTAAATCGGATATTTTTTCAAATCTAGTATAATTTGATTTCTTCTTAATTTTTCAGCTGAAAATGTGAATCGTCACTTGTTTTCAGAGCAAATTATATAAAAAAAGCATTCAATTCTATCGTTTAAAATTGAAGTGAAAATTTTATTTAAAAGCCAAGATTTAATTGGAATCGATGTTTTAAATGCTGTTCTATCTTTATTACCATGTTCGATTGTACATTCAGGAAAATGTTTCTTAAATTTGATTTTGATAAGAAGTAAACAAATGCATATAAGTGTAAGTTAATGTGATGAATTAATGACCGAATATAGAATAAAGAAACAGAATTAAAAACCTAATTATGATTTATTTCAGTCAAATCAAGTGCAAAAAGTTTTTTGTAAACACAGTGTTCCGTAAAATAAATATTCATGTCTTGTTTATGGTAATAGTGACAATGCTCGATAACAATGTAAACAATAGACCCGGAAATTTACTTGGACATTATTTCGTAGTGTCTACTAAGAACATAGAAATGTTTTGCATTCATGTGAAATCGAACAATACTCAGAACTTTGGCTTATTTTCTCTGAATCAGTTTGATATGATAATTTTTAGGAGTATTAAACCCTTAAGAATTCTGATGGGAAAAGTGTATACGGTTGTTTTATACATTTCAAGACATAAAAATATTCATTTCCAGGAAAGAGAGCTAAACAACTATAATTAACCACCTAAAATTTAATATAAAAAATCCAGCGAGTATTACAAACAATTAGACGTTTTTTTTTTGTTTGTTTCAGTGGTTACTTAATAGCCTATTCACTCTACATAACTATCGATAGAAAGGTTTAACTGCAGACGTTTTCAGAATTGGCATTTATTGCTTCTGCAATTCAATGCATGTTTACCTTTCCGCTGACACACAAAATATAAGTCACATGAGGAAAATTACGTTAAAATGTTCATCTTAATATCACTGAAAGTCTCTCGGCTGAACCTCAAATATTCATTAATGTGTCTCAATTTTTTATTAACGACTTAGTTAAACGGTAAAAAAATCTTTTCAGCTTATAAAACTGTTTGAAAGCTACTTGAGACAAATGCTTATGTACACAACAATTGTTGCATTCTTGTCTGTACAAAAAATATCAAATTTGAAGTATGTAAATCAATTCTTTAAACTAACACGACGAGCAATGGAACAAAAAAATATGTCATCGGGAAAATTTTTTACGACGGAGATTTTTTCAGCCGTGGAAGATGATTTAGCGGACGGCTGCGGGTCTTTCGACGAGCAGGGGAGAAAAATATGCCATAGGAAATATCAATTACAATTTTGCTTTGATGTGACAGTAAGCAGCCACTTATATTTTACCGTTGCCATCATGTCTTGAAGGTATTTTTGAAATTTTGATTCCGTACATCGTTGTATTCTGTATTAAATAGTATAATCAAACTGCACTTTTCTCATTATTTATATATTATCGTTGATCATCTCAACGAGATTGATTTTATCGCTTGAGCCGGGACGACGAAAGCGAGAAAGGCAATCAAGTTGAGATGACCAATGATAATCTGTTTATCGCTATTTTACATATGACGACGTTGTCAATTTCATGTTAATTTCGTAAGCAACTCCACGTGCCTGCTTAGTTTCTAGCGATAATTTTCCATCTCAAGCGAGTAGCATTATATGAAAATTATCACAAAAACAGAACACTCTATAAGATTCGACGATTTCTCATTTATTTGCCGGAAACTAAAATTAAAAATAATGTCTCAGTGCATTGTATTTTTTAGTTTTTATTCTTTCATAGTCAACTTGTAGTATAAATGTTCATAATTAATGCAGTTGAAAGTTGCATGACCACAAAGAAAAGCATTTAAAATCAAACGCATGAAGGAATAAATGAGTTATCAATATAAATACAAGATAATAAAATACAAATTACAATTAACAACAACAATGAATAAATTTTAAAACAGCAACACAAATGGACACAACTATTTTGGAAAACAAATTTCCATAACAACTATACAAATGAAGGCATATCAGAAACAAACAGAACATTAATTTAACCATTAATTAAACAATTATAAAATATGAATGATAATTTTATTGCATATCAATAGGAAAATAACATATATTACAACGTTTGGAAAACAATATTATAAGTAATTTGATCTGCTACTGACCTACTTCGGATTTTACTTAAACTCCATGTATATTTACAGGGTCAGTATCCAATCGTTTAACGGATTTATCGTACAGATGAATTTACCTTCCAAATTTGGTATCAAATGATAAAAATGAAGCCATTAAATAAATAACAATGATAGTAAACGCTTCTTAAAGATAATCATATGAACACATTCTTGTTTATTCATCATGTCAATACCGAAGTACTGGCTAATGTGCTGATATAAAGGTTTGGGAAATACATATAATCTGTTGTTAAAATATTGTGGCAACATGGAGCATAAAAAGCTTAATGAAATAGGACAAATGATAAACAGACATATTCTCGTTGCTTAAATGTCACATGTAAAGTATTGTTGATTTGTCATGCAAAGTTACGGTGGAACATACCACATCCTGCAAATAAAATATTGCATGTCATGTGTTACCATATACAAACTTTGTCGCATTAGATAAACAAGATATAGCGTACAGGATTCTTACAGAAAAAAATAATTCCTTGATTTTCCTTTTACAATTTTTTCGTGACTATTTACTAGTACTCGATATTTGGAATCCATAATGTGTGGTCGGGCGTATGACATTTGGGCCGATTTCATTTTTACATGTGCGCCGATTTTATATTTGCTCCTCATTGAATTTACAGCTTAACACAGACGAGTAAATACTTGAAAGTATACTGGTAAAATTTGGTTATCAACGTTGTTCACTCATGTTTAAGGTAACAAAATCCAGGCCGTTATGATGTTAAAATACGAACTCTAGAAATGTCCGCATCAGTACGTTAATCAGAGATAGAAAAGATGGACTTTTTTTATAATTGACAATTACGACAAATATCACAAGATATCACAAGACGAAATCACAAGAAATACTCGGCAAGAACAGATTTATGATTTTAATGTATTCCGTTTTTATGGATTTTAATGTTGTAAACAGATTTTAATTCGTCAATTTAGAATAAACAGTAGGGATGTCACGAGTACTCGAGTACTCGAGTATCGCTCGGTGGTACCGAATATTGATTACCAAAACGATACTCGACGAATCGGTTTCCTGTTGCTGAATGTTGCTTTCTTAAAATTAAAAACAAAAAAAAATATTCATATTGAGAGCTCCTCTCGTGAAATTAGATATAAATCAAAATGAATAAAATTCAAAATACGATTCGAATGTTTGCGTTAAACTTTCATTTAAAATTCCTCCACACATAGGTAGGTTATGCACAAGAGCATCTTTCCAAGGCTTGCACTTTAAGCTAATCATTTCGTATTCAGTCCACCACCTCTGTATCGTCAGAGTATGTATTTTCATAAGCACCTATGACTATTAATTACCTAACAAAGTTGAGAAATCGCCTCGTCCCAGAAAAAGTTGACAATATAATATTTTTAAATAAGAACAAAGTCGTTGCATCCTTTATCGACGCACAGAAAATGATTATGGTCATCGGTAAAATCTAATCATCACCCCTTTGTTGATCATTTAATGTGATTTTTAAAGGTTCCATGATACTGCTGTTTGAGTAATAATTTTTCTATAGATATTTATTAATTACTTGATTAGATTATTGCCAGTTTACACAATTAGTACATGTGGTAAATCTTTTAATAAGCTATCAATTATGGTATAAAATTCCTTTAACTATATAGTCCTAGGTAAAAATGTGTACAATAACCCACAATAAATTAAATGGATATAATTTTGTGTTTCTATTTCGTAAATGTTTTACCGAGCGAGTACTCGAGTATCGCTCGGTAAATCCAACGAGTACTCGATTAGTATATCTTCACCGAGTTGACATCCCTAATCAACAGAGAACTTTTATCTTAGGTTTTTACTTCTTGATTTTAAAGAATGTGAACATAGTGCATTTAAATTGACTTAACCTGCTCGGGATCATACTTCCACCTCCCCGTGGTGAGAAGAGGACAACAGTCATACACATGTTATGATTTACAATTCATATAATTTGTACAACTGGCTACCGGAAGAGGAAAATAAGGATAAATGAAAATAACATTTACCTGTAATTTACCTGTAAAAAAATCGGCGCAAATGAAAAGATAAATCGGCGCAAATGAAAGAAAAAATCGGCGCAAATGAAATGCAGATAGGCGCAAATGCAAAACACCGGTGTGCTGTATACATCGAATCCAGTATTTTGATAGGTTGATTCACCATGTTATATATCTTCTTAATAGTTAATAGGTATGGACATTAGTAAACTACCAATACCTCAAATATATAAGAAATAAAACAATCTTAGAAAGTTTCAAATAAAAAAGTTTCCGATAGAGAATTATGAAACATGTACAAAGTATAGAAACACTGACTTATAGACAAATTAAGGAAAATAAACAAGTGAAACTGCGAGCTACTGCTCACTGATGATACCCCCGCCGCAAGTGGATAATATTAATAGTGTAAAAATATGCAAGTGTTCGGTAAACAGGAAGTTGTCCAGTGATGAATCTGAAAACGCATCACACGGTATAGCTGACTTATATAAATCCTGAAACCAAATTTCAGAAATCCTTGTATTGTAGTTCCTGAGAAAAATGTGACGAAAATTTTCAACTTGGCTATCATGTGTAAAATCAGACAAGTGTTCGGTAAACAGGAAGTTGTCAAGTGATGAATCTGAAAACGCATCACACGGTATGGCTGACATATATAAATGTTGATACCAAATTACAGAAAGGGTGGATGTGTAGTTCCTGAAAAAAATGTGACGAAAGTTTCATGGGACGGACTGACTGACGGACTGACGGACTGATGGACGGACTGACGGACTGATGGACGGACAGACAGAGGTAAAACAGTATACCCCCCTTTTTTAAAGCGGGGGTATAAATACCTGTTATAAACAAAAGTATTTGTTTGATCTTAGTCATTACCGCAGCATAAACAATCTTCTTGATATAATCTGAATTAAATTCAGTGTATTAGCAGAAGAATCGTCATCCATGGAAGATACCAACATAAATCAATTTGTGAAGAGTTAATCGCTCTTTTTCAACTTAATTCAAAGCACACCTTAACAGCTAATGAAAAACAAACATATTCAATCTTGATGGTCCACCACTATTCACTTGTGTTGCATAACATAGTTAAATTAGGAAAATTTATATATAGGATATTTTTGTATTTATCACAACAAGCATATTTGATTCTGTTCTTGGTTACAATCAGATTCAACAAATTTCCGTTAAATGTCAGTTGTCTGTAATTGATTAAAAGTTGTTGTATCGAGACACAATTCAGCCTATTATACTACTTTTGAAGCTTTCAATAATAAACTTCACAAAGACGCCATACTAAATTCTAAAGTGTTTAACATCGCCACAACCTCTACCAAGTCAGGAACCTGTATGTAAAGATTTGTCGCTTGTGTTGTTTAGCAATAATCAAACCATTGGATTACTTTTTGTTTGAATTTTTTCAAATTTTGTGCTTTATTGATTATTATACGATATGGGTTTTGTCCATTAATGAAGGCCATGCAATTACTTATTGTTGTCTACAGTATGTTTGCGAGTAAATCTCTTTAGCATTTATACCAATCTCCTATTTAATGTAGCTAGTTAGACATTCTGTCAGAGCTTTGCTGAAAATTTAAACTCGTTCACCCACAATTCCCATAGGAAATTATCAAGTATGACCACTTCCGATGATCCCTATTTTTTTTTTAGAAAATCAACATCAGCTCATCAACACTTTTAGATACTATAAAGGGCGAGCGAGTTCTAAAAGGTTAACACCATGATGATAAGGTGATTATAAAGTTTATTTTCAAGTTTCTAGTACCTACTAATTTTAAAAGTTTGTCCTTATGTTGCACTGGGGAGATTTTGGCACTCGCAAACATGTTTAACCCCGCCACATTCTATATGTGTCTGTCCCAAGTCAGGAGCCTTTTATTGAGTGGTTGTTGCATGTTTCGGTTAATCAAATGCGTCGTTTGTTTATTGTGTTGTACAGTTCTTGTATTGTTCTGCTGCTGTTCCAGGATGAGGAGTAGGGTTTGGCGTCCCTAATATGTCTAGCCTGCAATACAATGGTTGTCATTTGTTGATGTGCGACATATTTGTTTTTCGTTCTTTACTTTGTACCGAAATTAGATAGTTAGTATTCTTGTTGAATTTGTTAAATTTCCTTTTCGGGGCCTTTTATAGCTGAGTTTTAGTAGAGGCTTTGCTGAAACCGTACGAAGACGTAAAGCTGTATAATTTCTGTGTCATTAAGTAGCATATTTACCTGACGATATCGGATATCGGTATTTAGTCGGATCTTAACATGTACTTGTGATTTGTTACAAACCAGTATTTTTAAAAATAAACAAACAAATGTCGAAATGTTCAGGACTTAATTAAATCTGTATTTGGGTAAGATGATGCAAGCATACAATTTTTATTGCGTCTTACACTTTGAAAAGAAAATAATCTTTTACTACTTTATTAAAATATTGTGTAAAAACGTTAATTATGAGCTATGAAAGTCAAGTGGCTCGAGCATATTTCTGAGGAAGTTTTAAAATAATTCACATATTTTTTTTTACAGTGGGTTAGCTTTCATTAGTCTTCACTATCCTATAGATTAACAACTTTTGGTTATAATTATAATTTAGAATCTTCATTGAAGGTTGAGAACGAATGCACAGTTAATTAATTATATTGATGTGCCATTCGTATGCTAGAGTGACATTCCTTTGTATTATGTGCCGATTCGAAAACAGTTATGCGAGTATTGTCTCCCTTTAACAGGTTCATTGTTTCATAATTAAGTATAGGTTTCTGATATAATTTTGAATATATAAAAAATGTATCAATTCAATATTTTTCACTTTTTTTTTATTGGCGTATCAAACACATTGATGTACGAATATAATTTCCTAAATTTTAAACGTTTAAAATGATTACATACCAATATAAAGAACCGTTCATCATTTATGAAAAAGACTAAAAATGAAAGTCGAATTATTTATCTCCCCTTCATGATAGATTGATTGGGAAATTGACCAGAGTGATGTAATATTAATCACAGAGAGGGACAATTTTAATTGTAGCTTATTTAACGTGAAAATAATTTTGCACTATAAACGAATGTTACTTTATACAAATATAAGGACATATTTTTTTTTTAGAAATTATCATTTTTTATTATAATAGATTAATATGCTACATTAAGATTCGTGTGAAGAGTTGTCTCATTGGCAATCATAACTTATCTTCTTTTTTTATATTTAATCTCATTAAATATTATCATTGTTGAGCGTTCCATAAAATTAACCCTTCCCCAATAAAATAATGTACGTCATATTGTTTAATTACCGTACAATTTGCAGATAATACTTGTAGGCAAATTAACTCATATAATTGGCAATAACCTGCGGTTTCCTTTAGATAAACCAAACAAGATAAGCAGTCACTAAGTTTAATTCTCAAATATGTTTGGTCAATAAGTAATAAAAGTAAGATTACTATTGATATCATATCACAGAGCTCATCATATTGATCAATTATCTTTTATAGTTAGATTGAATGTGCATGGAAGTCATTCTTTTCCAAATGTTTTACTAGCTTGTTACATAATATTTTTCAAATGAAATCGATGCGAAGATGTTTTTATTTAAGGAATGACTGTAATATTTTTTCTGTCTATGAAGAAATAACATAAACAATTTGGTGCACACTGAATAATGCGCGTAACGGGTTATTTAACAGTGTGAACCACATTTTTTATGTTATTTTGAATAGACAGAAAAAATAATACAGTCATTTCTTATAATTTAATTCTAAATTCTATTTTAAACCGTAGAAAACCATGAAAAAAAACGTTGATGACGTCACGGTCACATGATTAAATTATGTCTATGGGCTAATAACAAAATAACGTCAGCCAATCAGAAGACGCGTTACATCCAACATTAAATTATTATTTCATGAACATCATGTGAATTTTCTCTCAGTTTAAACTGACCTTGTTTATTTTTTTGTGTAATCAGTTGTTATCCATTCGCTTGATGTATTTGATATTTTGATTTTTTCATTTGCTAAGTTCGGTAGTTTTGTTATTTTACTTGTTACTTTCATGATTGTTGTATTGTCTACTTCAAATTCTGCAATCCAACATTTCAAGAGATATATGGATTTCTTGTGTTCGCTATACCCTATTGCTCAATTTCGTATGGATATTTTAATTCGAATTTAGACCACATAATAACCATGCGTTTAGATCAAACTATGCCAATATTAGCATAAATTAATCCATCATAGAAGTAATGCCATACCAGATTTAACATGTTTTTACATAAATGGCGATTTCTTGTTCTTTTCTATTTGTATGCTTTACGGACTTTTTTCAGTCGTAATATCAAGAATGAATAAATATAAAACAAAAGCTGTGGACGATTGTCAACAAGACACCTCTCCAAGTATGCTGCTGGTTCATGAACAACAATGCAGTGACCTGATTATCAAAAATTTAAAAAAGATCCTCCTTGAATATTCATGGTATTATAACATGTCTTACCAGACATGGTGACATTTAAATACATATCTAAAGTTCACATCTAACATAGTATGTTAGTGTTAATTTGATGGTTTTCCTTACCGATTTTTGTCTTAAAAATGTATATCGATGTCAATCATTTCAGATATCACAAAAAAGGTAAAATAACAAAAATGTTGAACTCCAATTGATATTCAAAACGGTTAGTTCTTTATAAAATCGCAAATCATTAGCTCAATCACATCTAACGAATTTAAAACGACTGTCATTCATGAACAGGTACAGGTAGTCCCTTGGTTAAACATTGTGGATTATTCCTTGTTTTATAGCTAGCCAAACCTCTAACTTGTTCGACAAAGGCATTTATTTCCTAACATATGCAAAAAAAGAAAAACAATCCTTTTGAATATGTTTAAATAACATAATCTCTTGTATTAATCAGTCTTTTGTTGACGAAATGCGGGGACAAGATTTACATATTGTTAGACAATTCACTACGTCGAACAGCTCTTTTATCTTGTCACTTATAATTCAGTATTTCTATGTATATCAGTTCAAATGTATAATGGTTTGTAATGTACTAATATTATTCTAAAACAGTTTACCGATGTCAATCTTTTTTTAAAATAGAAAGTGAGAGGTTAAGCTAGCTTCAAAACCAGTTTAAATGAATACCAAGTCGTTTTATGAGTTTGAGCTTATGATTTTGCCATTTAATTAGAGATATTCTTTTGTGAATATCAACAGAATAAAGTTTTTTTTGTGAGTTTACTTTTTTTTCAAAATAGCTTAACCGTTTATTGACCGACTTCAGAAACGCAACAGGACATTATTTGTTTTTTTATTTTTGAATTAATGTATCACCGTCAAAGCAAAGACTGCATGTAACAAACGCCAAATGATTGACAGAAAGGTCAACAAATTCTGTTCAACATGTTTTGGGCTCTGTTTTACACCTTCTGATTTTGCCTTTGTTCCACCCATTACAATGGATTTTGGCAATTATGCGGTTGAAACTTTGGGGCTTAAAATGTTTATCTTAATTCGTTGATTTGGCAGTTCAGTTTATGGGAAACATTTATGGCATGAATCTGTGCGCAATGACATTCGGCAATTTGATAAGACGTTGACGTTGCAGGCGTAAACATGTATCGCATATGACGTTGCGTAATCAAATTCTATTGGCGTTGCATTGTCACAACATGTTGATCTGGTCATTGATGGTCAGCAACAAGTCCCGTCTACCTGTATTGTTGTCGGAAGGACAGTAAGGCGAGTTTCTGAAGTCAATCTGTATGATTGCAGCAGGTTCACGTTTTCCTGTTTGCAGTATTCGTATGGGCTGACTCAGTTTTTTATTCCCCAATCTTGGAAATATTGATTGAAAGAACAGTTTCAGGAAGCAAATAAAACTAAAACAATCTAACATTTCGCTGTAAGAAATTCGTGCGACTTCAAAAATCATACCGTTCAATAACCACAGGTAAGTCAGACATTGATTTTTTCTAAAGATCAAGAAGTATGGTAAGCATGAATACTAGTTATATGAGAATCAAACATGATTTAGGGGGGGGGGTCAACAAAATGAGTGTAGCGGGTTTAAAGTCAGTCAAATTATTAATCTGAGGCAGTATTCAGGGGCGGATCCAGAAAAGTTAAAATTTGAGTGTAACTCCTGAATACGTAGTAGAAAAAACTATAACCGGAGCATGTTGAAGTATATTTTGAACAATTTTATGCGCTAATGATACATTTTACAATCAAGAAGAAGGGTAGTTGTACCCCATTTACGATGGCATTTCCTAACCGTTTGTAAGTTAATAGTCGGAGGCAGTTTTCTAAAGCACAATTATGTAAATCATTATCATCTTTTGAAACGTCGTTTTGAGAAGCAGTGAGCTGATTCATAATTGTTGTTTGTAACGTGGTTTTATGAATGCACGCACCAAATAAAATCACATTTTTGTAATAAGGAAGAAAGAAATGCTTTAATCTAGCCATTTCTTATCACTGTTGACTCATGCAAAAAATCAAGGAATTGATTAGGAATTGAAAGGAAATTAAGGAAACCTCGAGTAATTCAAAGTTAAGTAAATTTATTGGTATTTAAATATTTTAATTGATTAATTAGTTTTGTATTGTAAGGTTATTGGCCTGATTAACGATATGTAAAATAGTTCTTTCTTAAATATTCATGGTATTATTACTAGTATGTGTCTACCAAACATAGTGACATTCATATACATAGCTGAATGTCGCATCTAAAGGAGTAATCTTGTGGTGATGGCTTTTTATAGCGTTATTTGTCTCTAAAAAGTAATTAAATATTCGATGCAGTTTTCCGATGCTCAATCATGTAAAACATCATTATCTTTTGAAGAGTCATCTAATGAATTAAGGTTTATTTATTCTGATATCATAATTATTTGTAATGTGGTATTCAGATGTCAATTATTTCAAATATGATAACTGTTTGTTAATAGTTCTGGTATCTGACACAGTTCGCTGATGTCAATCGGCAAATATCAAAACCAAAGGCAGTGTTCTTTGACAATTCAACAATACCAATTATGTTAAATATCGTATAATAGCTATTTTGGCTTGACTCTGGCTCTTATTAGGAGTTAACTTTGCAATGAATTAGACAATTGTTTTTTTAATCGTGTTTTAATTGGAAGTAGCGATATAAAACCAGGCAATGACATTATTACCTGATTATTATTAATAGCACATTGGTTTCTAGAACTGTTACATTCAGAAATGTAAAAAAAAAAAGAAATTTGTTGACACTAGTATTTGAAAGTCTTGTTCACTGAATTATCATATTTGACTTGAATTCCAGAAAAAAACAATGCACAAACATTTAAAGAGATAATAATATGATATTGATAAAACAAATAGATAGAAGTGAAAAAAAATAAAATGAACGAATGACCGAATTTTAAATACTAACCAAGAACACGAATTTCAAACATAAGGTTGCTATATTTCAGTCAAATAAAGTGCAAAAAGTTTATTGAGGATAAAAATAAATAAATAAAAGAGTTAGACACTTTGTCGTAATTATACATATTCATGGTAGATAATGAAAACACTGTAAACAAAAGATCCCAAACTTGACTTTGCATTAATTCCACACCGTCTACCAAAGAATATAGAAAATTTGAACAATACTCAGCTATATTGAACTATCACTATTTTTCTCAAAGTCAGTTGGATAGGATTACGAGCACTGATTTATTAGGAATTTAGATGAAAAGTTTATATCATTGTTTGACACTATCATTAAGACATCAAATATTGATTTCCAGAAGTAAGTCAATCTATTAGAATTAGAACACTGGCTAAAAATTAAAAAAAAAGGTTATTTGCGAGTAGTGCTGTCCGTTAGAAGTTTTTTTTCGGGGGTCACATGGTAGCAGCCACTTATCTCTATCATTTTGTCGCTGATAAGGTTAAATATTAGATTTTTACACAATTTATATTTGTTGTTTGGTTCTACGATTAAAACTATATTTACACTTTGACCAAAAACATGTTAAAAGAAAAAGTTCGTTTGAACATATTCTAAAAAACGATCAAATATAAATATATTAGGTATAAAAAACTCTCTGAAAGAAATGGAAGAAGCAATTTGTTAATGTCCATACAAAAGAGGGTACGTTTTAAATGACATTGCAAAAATTATGATGTCGAAGCATTGTTTAATTTGAAGGCAATACGGAAATACTTTTTAATTTGAACTAATACGGAAATATCAGTCATAATCTTGGTTTTATTTGTCGTATTCAGCAATACATAATAATCTTTCTTGGCAACATGTCTCAAATGCACTTGTACCATTTTGATTTCACGCATCATCCTTTAAAAAAAAAGAAATCAAACTGCACTTTCTCATTGCTATAAAGTTGTCGGATTAAAACGATTTTGTTTTATAATTAATCCAAGATTTTTGCACTTTAGAATGTCAAACTTTGCAATAGTCGACATATTCCTATTTCCTAGGAAAACATAATCTATAATAAATATTAGAAACTCCTAACTTGAACATTTCAGTTGTATTCTGTAACTTTCAATGTCCAATATGTATGAAGTTTCGGGTTGCTTAACCTCATTTTGTCACAACAAATACCATGAAAAATATATCATTATACACTACAAACGAATGATTATGAAATACAAATAGCAAATGTGCAATACAGATAACAAATAAACAATACAGATGAATGGATATGAATGTAAAAATTAGCAAATGTAAAATGAATAAACACATATAAAATACAAACAAATATTGAAAACAATTAATTTTACAATAATTGGACATGAATGATTAATAATATCAATATGAAAATAATGAATATAGCAACGTTTTAAAACACTATTAGCTATACTTCTCAAAATTCAATTCAAAAATTGTATACAAAAACCCTGTAGCCTTAATCAAAAGTGAATACAAAATTTTAATGTGCCGTGATTCTTTTCCTAGTCCTACATGAAAAACACACACTCTTTCAGCGTTTATAATTTTAAGCATTTTACAGTTGTCAAGAATAGACATTTTTCTTGTTTGACAAAAGATGAATATAAAGATGATGTTCGATAACCGTAAATAAACTCATCATAGATACCAGGATTGAATTTTGTATATACGTCAGACGCGCGTTTCGTCTACAAAAGACTCATCAGTGACGCTCGAATCCAAAAAAAAAATAAAAGGGACCAAATAAAGTACGAAGTTGAAGAGCATAAGTAGACGGTATTCAAATAAGATCCCTTCCAAAAAACATAATTAACTCGTCTTCAACAATAAACTTGTAGTAATATCGTATTTCGAGCTCTAAATAGTTCGAGTTCAGAAAAGGTTACAATAAAATATGAAATGTTTGATTATTGTATCACATTTGAAGTTTATATTTGACCAGATTTGTAGTTGATAATTGTATATTAATAAAACATAAGATGTCATATGAAAAATATTGTTATAACTTGCTTGAAATATCAACCTGTTCACTTAAACGTTAAATTGAGGTCAAGGCATTATAGAATAATTTGCCATCGGAAGTAAAATTTTGGAAGTTGTTTAAAGAAATTAAAGATAAATGTTATAATTCTTTTATATGAGATTAGAATCTCTGAAAATATAAATAAATCCTTGTAAATGCTATAAATATTTGTTTATTTGTGGAGCGAATCCGGACAATTAAAACAGACTGCTTAGACGGAAAACGAAGATCATGGTCATATCGTTTATATTAGAGTGATTTAAATGTCATACATTGTTGACATGTCTTTAATGGTTACTGCTATTAGTAATGTTGGACAGATTCATAATTTTTCCAATTCTTGAAATTATTACACATTGTTACTATGTCATATATAATTACTGTTATTATTTATGCTAGATGGATTTTCATAACTCTTGACAATGCTTGAAAATATTTAACATTGTTGATCTGTCGTTAAAGAGACAAAACACATTTTTAATCTTGGTTGCAGTTATATGAATAAACAAAGACAGACGTTTGCCGATTTCAAATATTATGTGCTTATCGTGAAAGGTTACACATATATAGCTAAAAACAATTATGCCACTTACAACGTAGAGAGTAAATAGTTATCAAAGGTACCAGGATTATAATTTAATAAATCATACACGCGTTTCGTCTACATCAGACTCATCAGGGTCGCTCTTATCAAAATAGTAAGAAAGGATATTGTTGAAATGTCATGTAAAGTTGTAGATGAACAGATCGCACCCATAAAGCATTGCATGCCATTTTTTAAAGAAAATTATCAGATTTCTTGTGAAACCATATGACAACTTGACACATTAGCTAAACAAGATATAAAACAAGCTTACATGATTTCTATTGAAAAGATCAATCCCTTGATCTTTCTTTCAAATATTTTTATGCCATATCAACGAGTATTTAAACAGTATTCGGAGTACAAAATGTGTGATTTAAACCCTGAATCAGATATTTTGGTTGGTTGATATCTGAGTTTGATATTTGATGAATAATGACCGTAAGCTCATGTCATTCCTTCCTTCTTTTTTTTTTACCATGATGCATAATTTTTTTTACAATTAATTGGGTATAAAGATTAGCCAATTTCTATTGCATCGAAATGATAATATAAAATTCATCATGAGAGAGTTAGATATAAAACAGGTACCAATGGTGGATTGTAAAACATGTACAGAATTTCCAAAAATTTGTACAGTTTCAGTTTCTAACTTTGATCTAAACCATAACTGCAGCATAAACAATTTGTTTGATATAATTTGAATTAATTCAGTATATTACCAGAAGATCATCCATCATCATAGAAGATATCAACAAAAATCAATTAGTGAATTTCTAATCATTCTTTTTAAACTGAATTCAAAGCATTTCAAAAATGCTTAATGGAAAACAAACTAACCATGCAATCTGCTGTGTTCAAACCGTTTGTCTCTTGGGTTGCATAACTAATTCAAATTAATGAAATTAATTAGTGTGATATTTCGTATTAAACTAAAAGTGTGCTTTGGTTCTAATTACTAATGATACTGAACGGTCATAACCCCTAATGGCCATATTTACTTTAAAAGAAACATTAGCCTGTTTGGGACAAATACATTTTATACATTTTAAAAACTTGGCATTCAGTTTCTGAGAAGGGTCCGCGTACAATTTGAAATATGGGAATATGTGAAAGAGTCAACAGCACTACCAAAGTTCAGACAATAGGCTCATACCACCAATGGTTATTCAACACAACGAGAAAATCCGGCTAGCCTCTTAACAATATTGTATACTAATCGGCGAAACATTATATTTTGGTTTGCTAACTGTATTAGCTTAATTTTTAACTGTCAAAAGTTAATATAAGATAAAGCTAAACATAACCCTAATATTAATTTAATTTCATTTTACATGTGTATTACATACATTATGGCATTCATTCCCAGATTGGGTGACTCAGAAAATAAAGAGAAACTTTCACTATTCACAAGTATTTACTTTTGATTCTGTATCTCTTTAAGAATTATATTGAACTCAAGCTATTTCAGCTTTTAAATGCTGCAAGTTTTACTTTAAAGATTTTACCACGAAATTAACAAGTTGACAGAACTCTAGATATGTGGATGTAAGTAAAACATTCGTCGCATAATTTGGATGACTTATCCGTTCTCGGTGGTAACATCTGGACTAGAAAAAAGAAAAGGTATCAATTTCAGGTTAGTAAAAGGCAATTTTGTTCGTAAATATTTTGTTAAGAAAAACGAAGGTTGGAACTCATTAAGGAAAAGTTGACCGTGGACTTATTTTGCTGTTCTGCTTATGAACATTTATTTTATGCTTTCAAGCGTTTTGGTATATTTGACTGTATGAATGTTGGTATAGATTGGTAGAAGTAACTTCAAAATAGGTGTTTGTCAGGAGCCTGTAATTCAGTGGTTGTCGTTTGTTTATGTGTTACATATTTGTTTTTCGTTCATTTTGTTTTACATAAATAAGGCCGCTAGTTTTCTCGCTTGAATTGTTTTACATTGTCTTATCGGGGCCTTTTATAGCTGACTATGCGGTATGGGCTTTGTTCATTGTTGAAGGCCGTACGGTGACCTATAGTTGTTAATGTCTGTGTCATTTTGGTCTTTTGCGTAAAGTTGTCTCATTGGCAATCATACCACATCTTCTTTTTTAAAGTTTGTCATTAATTCATTCATTTTTACCAATATTGTTTGCTTTTACCATGATTTAAAACTTTCTTTTGATACCTTGATATTCTACGCATCTTTATAAATCTCATTTTATAAAACATGCCAAAGCGATATAATTATTAATTGTTACCCGTGCACTACTGGCAATATTTTACATTATGATAAACATGTCGTTGTTATACTTGATTGTTAATGTTAAATGAGTGATGATACTTATCGTGTAAACGCAGCTGACTGCTGTTGTTTACGATCGATCGAATGACAAATGACGATGTTAATCCTCTCAACACAAAATAGTTATCGAAGGTACCAGGGTTATAATTTAGTACGCCAGACGCGCGTTTCGTTTACATAAGACTCATCAGTGACGCTCATATCAAAATATTTATAAAGCCAAACAAGTACAAAGTTGAAGAGCATTGAGGATTCAAAATTCCCCAAAGTTGTGCCTAAATACGGCTAAGGTAATATATGCCTGGGATAAGAAAATCCTTAGTTTTAAAAAAAAATCAAAACCGAAGTGTTGACTACTGGACTGGTGATACCCTCGGGGACGAAACGTCCACCCGCAGTCGCATCGACCAAGTGGTGTAAATAGTTATCAAAGGTACCAGGATTATAGTTTAGAACGCCAGACGCGCGTTTCGTCCACATAAGATTGGTCTAGTTGACGCCGATGACGTAACGATACTTATCTTGTCGGTGTATCTGGGTGCTCATGATGACTATTCATCGCATAGTTATCCTGACAGTACACCTTAGTGGTCTCCATTCAGAGTATGTGTATTTCCGAATATTCGTCAGATCTGTTATTGTCTAGATATTTTCTACTTATTGCTGTCTCGGTTTATATTTGATCATTGTATCGTTAAAACTAATGATTTGTATATGCGTTTATAAATCTTGCTTCTAAGAACACGTTGACCTTTTGTATGTTACATACATACTGCATACGTGTACATTTCGCTAAATTTATGGTCAAGAAATTAAGCTTCTCCGAGTACATTTAATTTTACCAGATTCTTGTATGAAACTTTTTAACATAAACTAAAAAAAAAACGTTCTTCCCAAGTTCATGCGAATGACTAATGCTATTATAGAGATTCGATTCATTCAGTTAAAATTAAAGTACCAATATTATGAAATAAAATCAACAGAAATGTAACAGATATTATTACATTTTTTTCAATGTGTTGAAAGCAATTGCTTTAATTTTACTATCTCTTATCACGTTTAACTGTAAACAAAAATAAATACCTGATTAAATAATGTATCAATGTATGTTTTATTGTTTGATTATCTTACTATGCAACATAATAATGAATAACAATTAGTACTTGTAAGCACATAAATTTGCTTAATTGGTAATTACTTGCGGTTTTCTTAAGATGAACCAAATACGATACGCAGTCACAGTGTTTTATTGTAAATATATTTGGTCAATAAGTAATAAAAGAACTTACTTTGATGTCTTATCTCAAATTCGTCATACATATGCATAGATTATTTACTACTAATGTTAACAATGTGTGTAATTTATTCGTTTATGAATATTCTACCAGCTAGTTATATTGCAAAAAGTTATCAAAGGAAACAGGATTATACAAAAAGCTTTAACAGAGATAGTAGCAAAGATCCCCTTCAAATCAAACGGAAGCACCTTTGTTTTCTTTTCCTTTTGATTTCACTGACTGATTAATTGTCAGTGCAATAAGATGTCACTGTTCTAAACTGCTGTATGCTATATTGTATTTTCGCGTTCTGGCATAAATGGATTTCTTATGTTCTCAATATCCTGCTGGCCCAGTTTAACGAACAGAGCATATAAAAACTTTGAATTAATATTGAATGTCAGCATGTTCATAAATAGCATTTTCTTGCTTTTCTTTTAATTGTATGTTTGGGATTTTTTCCGGCATGAATAGATATGCTCGTATTTTTCTGAACAAGTATATATTATGACCTGAAATATACTTTTAACCTTTTTACATTTATTTTAAAATACAATACACTCTTTATTTATATTCATGGTTACATAAATTGTCTGAATAAGAATTTTATACTTTTATGCATAGCTGAAGGTCATTTATAAAGTAGTGTGCTTATGGTTAAATTGATAATTTTTCTAAGTGCTTTGAAGAAACAAGGCTGCATGTTGGTGTCAATCAATGAGTTTAAACATCATACCTGATTATTTATAGTATTTGTTATGACAATTTAAACATCCCAATCTCTTGTGAGGTAATATTCCGAGATAGTTCACCGATGTCAGACAATTCAAATAACTAAGTCGCTGGTTTATAGGGAGTAATTCTAGATAGTTTACCGATGTCAGACAGTTCACATATCACATTATCGTGAACGTAGTATTCGTAGATAGTTCGCCTATTTGAGATAGTTCAACGATATCAGAGAGTTGAAATATCAGAACATGTTGTAAGGTAGTATTCCGACATAGTTCACTGATGCTAGAAAGTTCACTGGATTCAGAAAAATCAAATATAACAAACTCTGGAAAGGTAGTATATATCTAGATACTTATCACAACTGTTTGTAAGGTAGTATTCTGAGGCTATTATTCTAATGTCAATCACGTAAAATATCATAACTTTTTGTAGGGTCATATTAGTGGCAGCATCATGAGGTCAATCACGTTCAATATTGTTACTAATTGTAAGTAGTATTTCGATATTATGATACAGTCTACCTGTATCAAATATCAAAACCAAACAAATGTTGTATTCTTAAACAGTTCAGCGATAGAGGAGTTTTTAAAATTTATTGTAAACAAAGTTCTCATCGACGACAACTCATCAAAAGTTTAAAATTTCCTCAAAACAGAAGTTGATGTTGTTATTTTTTTAACACTCTAAACATATCAAAAGATATTCATAAGGAAGTCAGTCGTACTTTTAGAAGGATTTCAAATTATTAGAATGATTTCAGATTATCATGCTATCCCGAAAACATATATTGTAAAGCTTTTGTTTTCATAGCATTGCACTGCTCATCAAATTGATTATACCTCTCTCCAAAGGTCATGTATCTTCATTTGTTTTCTCAAGAATGTATTTGCTCAGTTGCATAATCGGATAACATCAGCTTATTACATTTCCGCACTTTATGAAGAAGAGTGATCGAAAGTAAAGAATGAAAATTCTTTGAACATACAAAGATCATCTACCTATCAATAATGCGAGAAAGGAAATAAATAATATTCTTATAATCTCATAGATTATCATATTATCAGAAAAAAAGAGATATAGAAAATTGAGGGATGAAATTATTTACTCAGATTGTCTTTTTGTTTTAATTATTTGAAGAAAATCAATGGATTGCTATTACATGAATAAAGAGATGTATGACAGACCTAAAAAAGCGTCATTAAAATTGATATATGATATTACAAATATAATTGTAAGGAACCCACCTTTGTAGTTTGATTTCATTTTGATCTCAGGTCATAATCCGATTATAGAAAACCGGATAAATCATTTCTATGTTAGCAATTCCAAACAAAAACGATAAAAACATATTAAAATAACCAAACCAATGGTTATAAGAAAGACAAACAACCAAATAAACATAAGCATGCTTGCTATGAAAATTAAATATAAGATTCCATAATAAAATAATTTTCATGTACATCATGTCTATTGAAAGTATAAATTCGCGTATATGCTTGGTTTTCTTATTGGTACAGACTTTGACCAATCATTTCTCGAGTGGAAAATTATACCTCATTAATATTTATATGCAATACATGAACAATTTTTCTGTAAAAATTCAAAAAAAGTATAAGAAAAATAAAATAACAAACGTTTTTAGCTTTAATGATAACTAAGAGAACTGGATGGGCATCTACCTTTATATGTTATATGGCATCGCTTCATTAAACACTTTTAGATAATAGCAGAAAACATATATCAACTTTCGTTTACAAAATCTAACAACAAGCTATAGTGATATTAAGGTTTCAGGAATCAGATCCTGTTCACACTTTGAAAATACCCTAAAATTATAGACGCTGATGTATTTTGACTGTCTGTGTCCTAATTTTGACATTAAAGACCAAACAATATTCAATCTGTTTCTCAGTAAAACATAATAGTTTAAAATTCTTTAAACCGTTAAGATGTTCTTTTGAACTTGGTCCATGTCAATTTGTAAAAAAAAGATCTGAAATTCAACTATACAAATCAAACGTCAGTTCGGTTCCAATATTAAGCTTTATGGACATATTTCTTGCCGACGTTTGTATAAAAATACGAAGAGATCAGATATGACTGGCGGTGAAAAAGTGTATCTATCAGACACCAAATGACAAGGATATGAACGACTTAATTTCACAACATATATACAGCTTTCAATTAGGAGCAAAAGCATTACCGTATATGAAGTTAGAATATTTCACGGAATTACAACATTTCGAACACTGCGACAGGAGAAGAAAACGAACGGATTAAAACAATGTAATAATCGAACAACACTTATGATCGACAGAAAACAACGGAAAACAATGGATTACATTCTCTCGACCTTATGCTTGACAGACACATTAAACATCAGGCGGAGTTAAATATGTGTTTGGGCGTTCAACCACACTCAGATTAGACAGTAGTCCAACACAAACCCTCATCACATATTGTGTCCCATCACATATTGTGTTAGATCAAACCCACCACTGCCCTGTGGTTATAATATACTAGCTCAATAGAAAAACGTACAGTTAAAATCAATTCAGGGCATACGATACAGTTTTGATCCTGTATTTACAATTTGATGAAAATTTACATATAGGCTATTTTTTGCCTGATTAAATCAAATATGTAATAAAAAAATATACCTCCATGTGCTTCTTTTTGAGTTAAATGAGGTCGAAATTATGTATATTTGCTCAAAATTCGGATTTGTGGCCGTATTTTTCCTTTCGAAAGGAAGACATAACTTTTTTATTTTAAAAGAAAAACACAAATTGTTTTTTGTTAAATAATTTGTAATTTCTTTATTTTATAAGTATTCTCAAAATTTATGCATTTTTTATTTAGAAATAACTCATATTTATCAAATGGTCATGAATTTAGAAAAAAAAACGTCATTTTTTGCTGTACATTTATCAAATTTAAAAAATTGCACTATTTACAGTTTTATAAAATTTGGTCCACATAATCTCCCTGGAAAATGAAACAAAATGTCGATTTAAAAAAGGGTCCATGCACTCGTTTTCAAATTAAATCAGTTTGAATGATAAAAATCAGTCGAAAAATGTATCTTTACCCGATATGTCACAGTTTGACGTCGCGAAAATAACATTTTGCGTTAGCAACGTCATTACCTCCCCTGTAACTGTATCGTATGCCCTTAAAAAGTATCTGACTCTCCAGGTCGATAAATAGCACAAAACAGCTACAGGAAAGACTTACGGCGCAAAGTAGATATTTGCGCGATCTGAAAGCTAGTTCAAAGTCCAACTCTAGCTAATGAATATATCATATTTACCCTGATTCGAATATTTACAATATATTGCTTACATTCAACTTATTTTAACATGGATGGATAGTTGTCTCAGTTTATCAATTAGTACATATGTAACGGATTTAGTGTTATGACATCATACAACAAAATTTCCACATACTCACAAACTGATATTTAGGTTGCACTGTCCATTCATTACCATAGTGTCAGTCTTATACTTCTGTCCTTTTGAGCTATAATTGGTTGTCTTTGGAACATAAAACAAATCTTTAAGATGTTCTACAGGAATGTCAGGTAGATAAATTTATCTTATAAAGAAGTCTAATAAAATTTAATTGAGATATTTTTTATAGATTGGATGGTTTATTTATCGTTTTTCGATTCTCGAAAGAGAATTACTAATTTAGGAAAACAATCGCCGATATTCATCATTGTCTGTGATTGAATTTTAATCAATAAGTTACCTTTATTAGGTACGTGTACTTTAATACGCAAATTAAATGTATCCATAGTGTCTGCATTATTATCACATCGTGATTTTTAGTCAAGTCAAATTTTTAACTTTAATAGCCACACAGAACTCATGTTAAACTCTTTTTTAAAATGGGATTTCCGCTGAACCCTCTTTCTTGCTAATATATATATTTTAATAAACAGATAACGAATGAATGCTGATGAGACATGTATCCACCAGAGACAAAATGACAAGAACGTTAACCGATAATGTGTCCGACATGGGCAAAATCCACACGTTATAGTACATATTAAAGGGCACCGGCTTTCTAAACTTTGGAACAATTCAATTGCGAAAACCAACGGCCTAACTTATAAAAAAAATTAATCAAGGATTACAGAATCAACGTCAACTTCTGGATTCCAGACTACAGATGTAGGGCAGGTAGATTAAGAGAGTGGCGAGGAGAACATGTTATTGAGTGTTGAAGCCGCTTCATAAACTGTGATAGTGGTGTAACAGCTACACATTATCACAGACTGGAAACAAAAATTAAATTAGAACGGTTGACTTCACAAAAATAATTTACAAAAACAGAAAGGAAACAAAGCACCGATCTCACAGTTAATAAATGCTTGTACAGTTATAACAAATAGATAAATCATATTTTAACACACTAAAATATCATTCTTTACACATTCAAAGGATTTTGGTTAATAAGAAGCAAAATTAGTTAAACAAATACTGCGAGCATCGCATGAACATTTGTAGACGATAAAGATATGACCCTGGCAGGATTGTGTCGCTAAATAAAGTTGATCCTCAGGCCAATTGTTATCAAAGGTACCAGGATTATAATTTAGTATGCCAGACGCGCGTTTCGTCTACATAAGACTCATCATTGGCGCTCATATAAAAATATTTATAAAACCAAACAAGTAAAAAGTTAAAGAGCATTGAGGATCCAAAATTCCAAAAAGTTGTGCCAAATATGGCTAAGGTAATCTATGCCTGGGATAAGAAAATCCTTAGTTTTTCGAAAAATTCAAAAGTTTTGTAAACAGGAAATTTATAAAAATGACCACATTATTGATATGCATATCAACACCGAAGTGTTATAAACAAGACTTTAAAAGAATGACGACGACGTGAAGAACATGAAAAACAAAAAAAAAATGTTAAAACAGTGTATTCTCACATTTGACGGGTAAACGTATTATCAAATAATGTGAACCAACTTATTTTTGCGACGATTTAATTTCCGGTTTTTCAAATTAAGTTGATGTATTTCATTAAGGAAAGATCCAACTTTTTCTCTTTATCAAATTATGACTTTTTGAAAAGCGGTATACTACTGTTGCCTTTATTAACATACTCGTGACGATTTCTATTCGTGTTAATTTTCTACACGCGAAAATAGATAGCAAAAAGTATTTGGTTAACAGTAATGCATTAGTTTCCTTCCCTAAGAAAATTACTACATGAATAAGTATGCAAAATCAACTCGCCCCAAAACAGGCACACACTTAGTCCTGACAGGAATGCAAAACACCAATGAAAAACTTGACTTCCGTTATAATTACTATGCTCCGAATGTATAAATAGGCATTTTTAAAAGTTCCACTGATTTGATGTGTAAATTTTAGATAATTTCAATGTTTGACAAATGACTTTTTTGAAAGAAGAAATGATAAAACTATTTTTTTGTACATGAATATATGCATTGTCCACTTCAATCCTATAACATTGTTGTACGCGTAATAAAACTTGATATGTAAGGGTTTCCGAAAAATCTTAAATGGTTTGTATGTAAAAGGTAAACAAGAAAAATAAACGACCTCCAAGAAAAATTCAAACATCAAACTTATGTAAATCTCTGTCATATTCCTGACTTAATACAGGTATTTTTTTATGTAAAAATAACTCCTGTACAAAGACTGTTTACAATATATTTGATTTACCAATCATGATTAGAACATATACTTAATGTTTATGCCCTCACCGTTAATGTTTATTATCACAGAACACTGGTCAAGTTCGAATTTGGTTAGCGTTACAATTAAAGTTTGCCACAAATGTCCCTTTATAACGCTATATGCAAACATGGGCTTTATACGTGTCCCGTGGACACATACGCCCTATTTATCTATGATTTTAGCCTAATGGAATAAGATGGATACTTTTAGCAAAGAACGTAAGTCAAATAAATGTTTCTATGAAAAAATATATTTATTAAACTTAAAATTGGATTAAAAAAAAACAGGAAATTGTCTTGTATTTGATGGCTCTAAAACAGCTGCAATATCAAAACAGGTCAGTCATACAATTATTGAAGAAATACCTTTAAAAAGAAGAAAAATGTTTGGCATATATATATACACATGGAAAAAAGTATTGCAACACCTTGATTTTTTAAAATTTGAAAAATCAGCCTCTTTTTTTGGATGGAATATAATAAAATATTTGTATAATATTATTGAAACATAGTTTATGATAATATTGGCATTGAAACGAACAAAAAATGTTTGAAAAAAAAAATGATTTATATAACCACAATTTTAATAACAAAATGAAGTGTTTTTTGTACAAAAAAATGCATTTTACAACTTTTACTGTAGTCGAACCTTACAATGTCAGACATTTCAAAATTAATCTTCAGATGACTGTTCACGTCATGGTTGATCGTTATACGCCAAAGAATTAGTACTTTGTGCGCAAACGGATAACCGCATCTAAACGTCTTCTGATTCCTGCCAAAAATCGACTAATTTGTTGCTAAGGTAGCAGCAACCATTTCTGATGAAGAGCATTGTTTATTTCATGATGTGTTTGAACTGGGGTGTCCTTTCGCGCACGTTCCGCCCAATAGTGTTCCATATATGCTCGATATGGTTCAAATCCGGGCTACGATCCGTCCAAGGAAGATGAACCGAGTTCCATTAGAACAATGGATCTTCCTCCACGATGATAATTTTCAACTTTAGCGAGCTCTGCACTACATTGGATACGGAAAACTGTGTGTCTGTTTGTAAGCAAAGGTCTCTGAAATGGTCTTATCGCACGATAACCAGTAGCGATGAGTCGATCACGAACAGTTGTTGTTAAAAAGCTCCTGTATGCCCACCACTCTCTTTTTAGGATTGTATTGTATGCAATGGGTTTCCTTCTGACCAACCTTCATTATGCTTGATTTTCCCTAGCAAATGGTATAGGGGGTCTTCTTTATCTCGGAAGGTCTTGAACATCTTTTAGTGCCTTATCTTTAACTCAAAACGACTTATAGTGGAATGGTGATGACCAACAATACGTGCAGTTGTTACAGCGACATCCCTGCTTCTATCATGCTGATAATATGCCATCTTGCTGCAGTTTAGAGTTGTCGAGGACCCATTACAAGGTGTCAATCACATAACTTTAAAAACTTGGTTATTTAAAGTGTTGAAAACAATGAGGATGAAAACATCTGTTTTGCTGTTTACGGGTACAGTAGCTGCATGTGCAGATAAAAACTTATCGATTCGATATTTATTGATTAAGCTCACGTGATACTTAAATAATGTTTAAGTTGTTCTATTTTACCAAATTATATCACAAAAAAATAAAAAGTGTTTTTTTTTTTTATTTCAATTTCAATTTGGTGTTGCAATACTTTTTTCCATGTGTATAGACCGGCCTTTTTTTTCGATAAGCATAAATTATATGCCTGTTTATGTATGTACCTGTAATTTCTATATTTTCTTGTATATTATCAAGCACTTTGGAAATGTGAGTTATTGCTGTGAACATAAGGTCCTTTTTTGTAAAAGTAATTTTTATCTAGTTTTAAAGTTTTGCTTTGTATGGTCCTTTTACTGTTGCCTGTTAACCTAAAAGAACACAATGCTAGGTTTTCATCCTCTAAATATTTTCTGATAACACAGAAGAACACAATGCTAGGTTTTCATCCTCTAAATGTTTTCTAATAACACAGAGGAACACAATGATAGTCTCTCATAAATCTAGTAAAACTCAATCAGCTGTTAATGGTTTATGTGACAATCAAATAATCAATCCTGCAAAAGTTGTTGCTTCTTATTGTTTGTGTTTTGTTATATTTGTTCGTATAATTTCAATTAGTTCTTAGTTTACATATTGTACGAATCATTTGCTGTTTTGTATTCATATATGGATTGGTCACATTTATTTTAAAAGTTCATCAACTGTATACGGGCTGACAACACATCTGATATGAAAAATGACATGTCATGATCCTTTTATCATATACTTCATCAATGGAGAAGAATAATATAATTGATCCCTTAAAGTGGTTCATACTTCTTAAGTAGAAGTTTAATAATTGAATGTTTAATAATTTAATCGTCCTTGTTCAATTATTAAAATGTTTAGATAGTGTACGAATCATTTTTTTTTTGTGTACTAGTAAATATAAATATTTTTATTTTTTTCCCAAACAGTTTTATTTTTACCTTCAGTTTTGGATATTCTTTTGATAATTGCTGACAATAAAAGAATATTTAATAGCATTTTGCTTACACCACGAAGAACATATAAAATATATCCACAATTATTTTTGATCAGGGGTTATTGTTTTGTCATTGAATTCCAGTCTTGAAATCTCTTGTCTCCATTTCTTGCTTTCACCCAATCTAGGTATACGGTCTATCCGGATCAAATCAACATAGTCTGCAATCCTTTTCTGGAGTTTTGAGCTATAACAAGTATCCTTCGTAATAAAAAATCTTTACGATGTTCGAGGGAATTTCAGACAGATTGGATTATCTCTATCAAAGAAATTTATTAAAGTTTTCATCTGATATGTTTTTTATAGATTGATTGGATAAATTATTGTTTTCCGATTCGCAAATAAAGAGTTATCATTATAGGAAAGCAATCGCTCCCGTTAATGACTGTCTGTGGTTGAATTTGTCTTTGATAAAAGATAATGATAGTAAAGTACATGCAATTAAGTATCAAACTAAATGTATGAACATTGTCCATGTTATTTTGTTTTATATTTGTTTTGATTTTCATAGCAATCCAGCAAATAAATGAGTAAATAAAACACACACACACACGCGCATGATCTCATGTTAATGTCCGTTTATGAGAATATTGATAATCTCCCTTCTCGACGAACTTAATTAAGATATGAGGAGATGCGGTATGAATGCCAATCCGACCAGGCGTCAACAAATACAGGTCATAATACAGCATTAACCAATGAGAAAGCCACATACTTTCTAATTTGCGTAGAAAGGCCTGCTATACGTGTAAGTGTAACAATTCGAAAGAGAAAATTAACGGCTTTGTTTCTACTTAGATAAAAAAAAAAAAAACAATCAGTCAAAACAATAAACGACAACCGCTAGCTTATTTGCTACTGACATGGGTCGTGTATATAATGAATGTGGCGGGGTAAGAATTGATTTGAGCGCTCAACTCCCTCCCTAACGATTGCATTTTGTTAATACAGCTTATTCACACATCACATTTCTTTTGGCGAATGTTCAACATTCATAGATATTTTGTTTGTTTCCAACTGGCTCCAATTTTTGATATAGGTGCTGTTAATCATCTTTATTACGTGTTATATTGTGTTTTTTTTTTTTATCTGTATTGTACATTTTAAACCTTAACTGTTATGTCTATTTCTGGCAATATCCTTTTGGCTTGGAACATTCGTTATGTATTATTGTCTTATTGTACTTTGGTCATATTTGTATTCTTGTCTTCCTTTTTTGCTTATGTGCTTTGTATATAGAGTGTCTCTATGCCATATTGTTTTTCTTTGTTAAAATATTTGGACATTTTTACCTTTTATGCCTGTTCGTGTTGCTGACATGTCGTTGTCAATATAATAAATATAATAGAATTATATGTGACCATCATATAAGTGAATATTTTAGCTGACTTAAAACCAGCTGTTATCTTCCATTTTCTATACAAATCAAGAATATGATAATTGATTTCCATTTGTTTGATGTGTTGGGGCTTTTGATTTTGTCATTTTATAAGGAACTTTCCGTTAGAATATACCATGAAGTTCAGTATTATTTTTACGTTTTCCATATCAAAGTAACACAACTTTGGAACTTTGCAATTGAATTCAAGGAAGACTCAAAGTAAAGGACGGGGAGTACTACATTTTAGAACAAGTTTAAACTCTAAGAGATTTAAGGTATACACACGTTTAAAATAAGATACTTAGTAGTAGAGTATTTGAACTTTCCATTCCAGAATATGATTTTTTAAGAAACTTGTTCAACTAGAAAAATGGAAAAGTTTTATCAATTATAGAAATGCAAACTACCAGTAAATCAGTCGACTAGTATAGTAATCACCGTGCTCAAACTGTGCGCACACTTAATGCTTCCGCTGATACTTCGTTTATAAATTATCAATACAAATTAGCTACTTTTATCAATCTTACAAATACCGTTTGAAAAAGAGTTATATCGTGAAATTCATAACAGTACAGTAGATTACATGAAATAAGTTCAATTGGGGTTTTGAAGGGGTACATACATTCATTTTAGATACCTGCAGGCTTGTGTGCCTTAAGTGCGTACGTTTGTCTACAAAAGACTCATTAGACAGCGAAGCTCGAATAAAAAAGTTCAAAAAGCCAAGTAAACTGACGTTTGAAGAGCATTAATGACGAAAAATCCCAAAAGGTTTTGCCAAATACAGCTATGGTAATCTTTTCTTGGGTATAACATCTTTTCTATTTTCTTAACAAATTTTCAAGGGTTTATACATAATAATGATAGTTCAATGATAGTTCATGACAACACATAAGTGCTGGCTACATGGCTATTAATTTATCCGTTATTGATAATGTTGATACATTATAATGTGTGATGGGTTAATGGAAATAAGGTAATCAATTTGTCGGTTGAATCGTGTTTTCTTTGATTTGTCAATGACAATTTTGTATTATTTTCAATTAATACGAAACAGTCTTTTACTATTAACATAAGAACGAAAAAATAATATGCAAAAACAGTCCTTATACAAAACGCATGCTTTGCAAAAATAATACAAATGATACGAGATGATGACCATAGATTAAAATAATATTTAGAAAAAGTATTTTAACCTATTGTTTGTATTATTTATCTGTACTTTATAAACCTTTTATGTTTCTTTTTTTTTTCAATCTTACCTCCGAATTCCTCGAATTTGATAGGATTTGGTAGAATTATCGAAAAATGTTATTAAGAATAATAGATATTTTTAATTACCTACTTTTAAATAATATATAACGGAAGTCTTGTATTGTGAATCGGGTTATCAGAATGTTATTTCAATAAGCCATCAATAATAAGCATCATAGTAATCTTTTCTTTTTAATAAAAAGTTGCTGTCGAACATATTAGTACTTATGCTTCTTTAATCCTTCAAAGTAAGGTATATTAGTTGTTTCCTTTTTGTTACTTCCTTTTTTCGGATGGTCGAATTCTTATCTTAACTTAGAGATTTGATATTTGATTGACTCAAAAAAGGATCTTAGTCCAACTTTTTTATTATCATTAAACAGCATCTAAAGAGTATATCACTACCATAGTAGTCAGTCATATGTAAGTGAGTTACCAACATAAATCTACCAAGCATACTTATATATCATGTAGTCCTGTTTCTCCAACATTTGATAATTAAACAAAAACAACATTAATGATTAGGGGGTCCTCGTAAGGACTGGTATCTTGATATACATATTTATATATATATATATATATATATATATATATATATATATATATATATATATATATATATATATATATATATATATATATATATATATGTAATTCATCTTATTAACGAAAATATTGTAAAAGGGATATTGTCTAAAGATATATATTCAAAAAGTTACAAAACCACAATAATTGTATTACAAAATTAACAAGTTATTCAAAAAAATAAACAAGGAAAATCCAAATTAAACTGAAAATTTCATAAACATTTATAACATGATCAAGAAATAATCTCAAAATGACTTTTTTCAAATGATATTTTTAAAAGTTCTCAGACTATGAAATGATTATTTTTTATTCAAGACCGCAAAATTGTATTTAATGATACATTATTACATGTATTATGGACAATAGAGAGAGAGAAAATATGAAAAACAAAATTAAAATTAAAATTTACATCCCTGTGCTATATTGTGTCGACTTTAAAAATATTCGGAAACTTTTGAAAAAATATCTGAATAACAGATTATTGTAACAAAAATATTTTTGTTAATGGTATAATGTATATCTTTAAAGAAAATAACAATACTTTATTAAGAACAGATGAACTACAGGTAAATATTAAGATGCCAGTTCTTAAGAGGACCCTCAAATCCTTAAGATTGTGTTCAGCTGTACAGTTTATATACAGCTTTACAGATGTACAGTTTATATACAGCTTTTCAGATGTACAGTTTATGTACAGCTTTGCAGTTATATAGTTGATATACAGCTTTAGAGATGAACAGTTTATATACAGCTTTATAAATATACAGTTTATACACAGATTTGCAGATGTACAGTTTATATACAGTTTTGCAGCTGTATAGTTGATATACAGCTTTAGAGATGTACAGTTTATATACAGCTTTACAGATGTATATTTGATATGCATCTTTAGAAATGTACATCAAGATTAGTTGCACAAAAATAGCTGGGTAGATTGACTGGACTAATGAAAGAATGGAATACGATACCGATAATTTGAGACACACTTTTGTAGTTCCTGTTGTGTCGATTAAGATAACGTTAACATTTCTTGTGTAGTTATAGAGATGATAAATCTAAATTCATTCAAGTGAACTGACCAAGGTTTTGCTATTAATTGCATAATGATTGATTACATAACGATTGTATAGTAAAAATATTGCAGTCATTTAAAAGATTAATCTTTTATCTATTTATGTATGCCTCTTTTATTAACTGATATGCAGTCTTAAGAAAATAACAGCATTTTAAAGGTTGGAGATTGGAAGTTAAAAATCTTTGTATTGTGCTACCTTATGTTCATCACTAAGATTCAATTGATGTTCTTATCAGAATATGTCGAACTCTGTTAAGTACATCTAACTTAGGACTAAATCCATGGTGCAAAATAGCCTTATAATTGCTATTATTTTTAACTGTAAATATGGTATGCCATAAAGTGTATAGAATTTCATTCAATTTTTTAACTTTGATAATTTATGCTCAATTACAAACTATTTATCCTCAAACGTTAATATATTTGGATCAGAACAATGAAAACAGTATTGATTGTTTAATGACATTTTAACGTGTTAAATTCTATTTGATTTTAATGATGGAGCATAGATGTTTATTCTTGATACACATTTGTCTCTTTTATCATTCAATAGCTAAGTTTGATAACATATTAAAGTCAATCCGTTATAAATTAGTTTCGAGGCGTTTTATCTTATTTGCAAGCAAATATGCAAATGATTTATATTCACTTAATTGAAAACATACATTCATCATTTAAATTGATGTGGAAAATGTCCAAAGTGTTCATTGTAAAATGTTATGAGAGAGGTGATAGTTCTAAAATAAAAATTAAAATTGATCAAATTAGTTACATGAAAATAATTTTGTAACGTGTCAACTTCTATATATACCAGGTTTAACCTACCATTTGTTTCTTAAAATGTCCTGTACCATATCAGGATCAACCGACCGTGCAAGGGCTGTATAGCCAGTCAAGGTAATTAAAACTTCCATCATCGTCATGGATATGGCAGTTGTTATCAAATACTGCGTTTCTATGTGTGTTTGCTTTTGTTTCTGTTGCACTGCGGTGTTCCTGTTGTACTGTTGTTTCCCTCTTATAGTGGATTTGTTTACCTCAGTTTTAGTTTGTAACCCGGATTTGTGTTTTTCTCAAACGATTTATGACTTTTAAATATCGGTTCGGTGTGAGCCAAGGCTTCGTGTTGAAGACCGTACTTTGACCTATAATATGGCAAGCCGTTCTCGTCAAAACTATGTTTAAACCTTTTTTTCGAAAACATTACACAATGAGATTAAAAAACCTAAAATAACACAATGAGAAATCGAAATTACACACTGATATTTTAAAATTACACACTGAGATTAAAAAAAAATGAAAAGCACATACTGAGAAATTAAAATTACACACTGAGATTTTAAAAAGACCCACTGAGATTAAATAAATTGAAAAACACACACTGAGAATTGTTAATTACACACTGAGATTTCATTGTGTAATTTTCAATTCTCATTGTGTAATTTTCAATTCTCAGTGTGTGTCTTTCATTTATCGTAATCTCAGTGCGTCTTTATGAAATCTCAGTGTGTATTTTCTTATTCTCAGTGTGTGTTTTAAAGTTTTTTAATCTCAGTGTATTTTTTTTAAATTCTCCCTTTTGGATAAATATGATTTAGCATACATAAGAAGTTATCTTTACTTATCAGAATCGTTCATTATTAGTGCCGTGCGTCTTATAAACATTTTAACGTTTATACAAAATATTTTCCCTCTTTCGTACAGAAAGTGTATTCTCTTAATAAAAATTCTACATTCTTATGAGATATTTATGTTACTAAAATACCTCGATCGTCCGATCATACACGATATGCGTGAAATTACAAAAGCTAAGTTATCGGTTAAAATAATACAACTAAAATAAATATAATATTCAAGGCAAATTCATTTTGTAATTTATCTGTCAATTTTGTGTGTTTTGCAGGTCATAGTGATTTGCATTTTTCTTTTTGGACTAATTGGTAAGTCATATAATATACTAATCACTTGTACAAATAATTATTTGACATTATTTTCACTTATCATGTTAGAAAATTACAAAAATGACCTGACATACATAATACATTCTCGTTTTCCACAACCACAATGTCCATGACTTAAAAAGTCTTCTACTTTCAATTATGTTGTATGGGTTTGAACGTACTCGATGACAAAAGATTCATATCAGAAAGCACTATGAAACGCTTTATGTTAATGTTTTGGTAGTTAGCCCTTGCTTAAGTTTACGTCCAGTTTAAAGCATACAATTTCTAGACTAAGAATGATTGAGGGAATACGTCATGCATTTGTGAATTGTTGACACACAAAAAAACATTTAAGATACCAGGCGTAAAATTGTGTATGACGGACGCGGGTATCGTCTACTACACACTCATCAGTGACACTCGAAAGAAAAAAAAATTGAAGATCGTTTGTTCTTTCTCCTGCACATGCTCGCAGAGAGGAAAAGGATATGCAAACAAAAGTAATATATTTACCCTAATTCGATTTGATTTTGAATTTCTATGTTGAAAAGCCACTTCTGAGCTCCGCTTTTGAGCTATTTCATTGTAGGCCGTTTTTGTGGGTTAGGGAAGCCGGAGTGACCGGAGAAAACCGCTGACCTTCGATAGGAGAACTGCCAATCTTAGTCAATTAAGATTGCAGTCGAGTGCACCAACACGAGCGGGGTTCGAACTCAAAACCTCAGTGTTCGTTGACTGGCTAGTTATTACAGTAGTAACTACTTAGACCACTCGGCCAGTGAGGCCTATCCGAATTCGAAATCGCGAATACCTATGTAACAAACTTATTAAATATGATTTGTCCACAATGAAATTAAACAATGTATACACATATAAAGGACGAATCCGTTGGATATTTCGTGGGTTTTGTGGGTAAATGAGAACCACGAATTTAAATGTTCAACGAATTTCAAATTTTATATAGGCTTTGTATGCAGAGATTGAAAAAAAAACAAGAAAACAAATATCCACGAAAGTGCTAGTTTTCCTCAATCCACGAAAATTGATGCCCAAGAAAATAAATGAATCCACAGTATCTATTATTATTTTCCTTGTTTCCAGATTGCATAAATTTTTCCGGCAGACATTTCTTTCCTGTTTTTGTCAACACAACTGGTTCTTCTCGCACAACCCAAGCTTATAGAATAATAAACCCAACGACGACTCAAAATAACCAAGTCTTTATAGAAACTACCGCCGGATATACCTACGAGAAAATTATGCTCCCAGGGCATAGCTTAACTTTAGAGAACTATAAAGAAATTCGTAGCATTTCTTCTTTTAATAATGTGTTTTTTCTAACGGAAACATCATACTGGTACCAATTGGTTGACGTCAGTTACTTCATACCAACACACAATTTGGGTACTGAGTACCATGTCATAGGTTTCTGTCGTTACGGTAGTTCATGCCGTATTACAATTATAGGTTGTCATAATTCGACAAGCATACAGTTTGCGATAAAGGTTGTCCCGATTTCACCTGTCTATGGAATAAACGGCTCAGAGGTAGTCGATCCAACGTTTGTAATTATTGTGGACAGTGGTGATATTGTGACGTTTGAAAGTAAAGGCGATCTGTCAGGTACATTCCTCAAAGGAAACAAAAAATTCGCTGTTTTTCATTCTACAATAGTGACGAATATACATCATATTAAAAAAGGTGTAACGCGTCCTTTGTTGCCTACAGAAAGTCTTGGAGCTAGACATTTCATGCCTTCAACTTTAAGCCAACATGGTGGAATTCTAAAAATAGTGGCTACCAAAGGTGATACACGAGTGGAGTTATCTACAATGGATCCAATCATTCTACATAAGCCGGGAGATTGGGTTACGAAAACTATAACAAATTTAGATAGAATTGTCATCGATAGTAACAAACCAATAGCAGTTGCAACAGTTGACCTGGAAATGACAGAAAATATAGTTTGTCCAAAATTCAATTCGATACTGACAGTGTCTCCTTTCGAGCAATGGTTAGGGTCTTCGCACATTGTGATTCCCTCACTGTCCTTTGGAAATGTGCCTATTTATATTATTTCGCACGAAGAGGACAAATATTCAACTACTATTGATGATCACAATTCTACTGGAACTGCGAAAAGTATCCCGGGAACAGCACACGTCGAAACTGAGATCATCATAAGGGGAAAAAGAAAATATTATTCGCCATTAACATTAATACCTGGCCTTTTAATAGACGAATACGAGGATGATAGTTTTTACATACAGAATCCAAATTCGTCCTTTAGGTTTTTTGCATATTACGGAAATATCTTTCGTTTGCCTTTAAATCATGAGATAAATATACTATATGATGTAAGTAAAATTCTAGTTTCTTTGCATGTTAAGAATTTATTATAGCGTCTTTTATTTTTCAAAGATCTTGTATCTAAATTGTTCTGAATGGTAAACAGCAGTACAAACAATGGATTTTTATGTTTGTTTATCAAAACAGTATATAATTGTTAAAATCTAAAAAATCGACAGAGAAGACATATCAAGGCAACAAAATAACCTGAAGGATTTTTTTTAAATGAAAAAAAAAAAAAAAAAAAAAAAAAAATGATAATGAAAAGTGAGAACATGTCCATTGAAAGGGTAGCGATAAGCGTCTCCTACTATTCTTGCATCACCGGCCTATCAATCCACACTGATTCAAATTGACACAAAGGCAATACGGCTCAATAGGTAAAATTACAAAATTAGACAATAATGCTGGTATCCAGTACCTATAACCTATACTAGTATATATGTTTAATGTTTTCTTGTCTTGGATATGGATGTAAAGTGTGTCCCTTGACGTCACGGAGGCAAACAATCAAATCTGTATAAACGTTTTTTTTTTTCATTTTTAAATACCGTAATTTGCGTCGACAGAAGACCAACCTACAACCGGAAAAATGAAGTACCAATATTTTACCTATGAACAAATCTTTGCAATTTTGATTTGTAACGTATTAAAGCATGCTTATGTTTATATCTATAATATGGCTTGCTGTGAACAAATTTACACATTTGTAGGCATGTAGTCCAACGCTGATGGTACCAGGTGACTACGAGGATAACGACTGTGACGGATACATCGATGAAGATGTTTGCATCACCCTAGGTAACTTACAGAATATCTCACTTGAGACTTTTTATCATATACAATTACTTTATTTTTTGGAGGATAAATATGTGGTTGTATGGACTCTTGAAAAACTGATAGTCACCGAGACCTACGGCCTCATACGTAATAAATAGGGGAAAAATGTTCGATTTTTCAAAACGAAACCTTCATTTGAAGTGCTATATCATAATCTCACCAAGTCGGAAAGTGAGAACATGTCAAAAACTGCCCCAAATGTCATTGATAAGAATTCTCTATTCTTATTGCTTAGAAAGAATAAGAATTTTATTATAAGATACTGATTATGTTTTAAAGTTGTTAGTAATCGGTTTAGAAAATTTTTGGTGAAACAAAACAAAATCAATGATTTTGAAGAAAACAAACAGCACTCTGTTACATTAGATTGATTCATCATTTAAAGCTTGACATCGGTGCTTTGGAGTTTCAAATTTCTTTTTATATGGAAAATGTATTGTCCTGTATCATTTTGTTGGTGATTAGTAGATTTTAAATTACCTATAGGGAATTTTGCACCTTTTCAGAAAATAAAATACTATTTTAGTGTTGGTTTTCTGTTTAACATCTACTTCAAATGATAATACGATATCTACCTCAAGTGATAATAAGATTTCTACCTCAGATGATAATACGATATAAAAAAGAAGATGCGGTATGATTGCCAATGAGACAACTGTCCACAAGAGACCAAAATAACACAGACATTAACAACTATAGGTCACCGTACGGCTTTTAACAATGAGCAAAGCCCATATCGCATAGTCAGCTACAGACCCCGATATGACAATGTAAAACAATTCAAACGAGAAAACTAACGGCCTCATTTATATAAAAAAAAATGAAAGAAAAACAAAATATTAACACATAAACAAACGACAAACACTGAATTACAGGCTCCTGACTTGGGACAGGCACATACATAAATAATGCGCCGGGGTTAAACATGTTAGCGGGATCCCAACCCTCCCCCTAACCTGGGACAGTTGTATAACAGTACAACACAAGAACGAACTATAAAAATCAGTTGAAAAAGGCTTAACTCATCAGATGGACAAAAATACAAGTGGACGTGGCCGGGTACTTGTACATCCCGACAACAAGAGGACACTAGGAACAGATCTGAGAGTACTCACAGTTATCTGACAGCTAGTTCAAAGCCACTAACAACTAATAAAAAGATCATGCATCTAAGACTAAATATCAATCCGTACACATCCAACATCCAATAGATTTAGTGTAAAGACGTCATAAACAGTCAGAGAAAAACATGACCTTGCGTAATGCCAAGTAACAAGTATCGACAGATTGTAGATCCATGAATGTGTATATGTATATAACATACTAGTAATATTTAGTTTGCTTTTAATTTACTGATAAATAAATCAATTTTTATACCAATAAAAACAATATTCAATGATCTTATTACAGTGTTGAATCGGTAACCTTTAAGGGTAAATTTATTTAAAGGAGCGATAAGTTTACAAGGATCATTTCTAAATTTCCGGGCACGGTTAACAACATTTCCGTAAAAATGAGGATGTGCTATCGCGTTGAAATCAGTTTTCTACAGGTACAACCAAACTTCAAAACCAAATCTTTATATCTATTGAAAAATGAAGTTAAGGTTTTAAGAAAGAAATTTATGGTAACGATATCCCTGGTTTAATATGTCTACCTCAATTGATAACACGATATCTACCTCGAATAATAATTTTAAAAGGTGATAATACGATATCTACTTCAAATGATAATACGAAATTTACCTCAGGTCATAATACGTATCCTACTTCAGGTGAGAATACGATGGCTTCTTCGGGTGAAATCACGATATCTATTTCAAGTGATAAAACGATATGTTTATTAAGTAATAAAACGATGTCTGCCTCATGTGATAATACGATATGTACATTAAGAAATAAACGATATTTACCCCAATTGATAATACGATATATCTACATCAAGTAGTAATACGATGCCTACCTCAAATGATAATACGATATCTACCTCAATTGATAATACGATATCTACATTAAGTCATCATAGGATGTCTACCTCAAATAATAATACGATATCTACCTCAAGAGATAATACAATATCTACCTCAAGTCATAATACGATATCTACCTCAAATGATAATACGATATCTACCTCAGTTGATAATACGATATGAACCTCGAGCTATTATGCGATATCTACCTCAAGTCATTATACGATGTCTACCTCAAACCATAATACTATTTCTACTTCAGGTGATAAAACAGTATCTACTTTAAGCAATAATACGATATCAACCTGAAGTCATAATACGATCTATACCTCAATTGATAATAAGATATTTAACTGAATTGATAAAACGATATGTGCCTCAAGTGATGATACGATATCTACATGAAGTCATAATACGATGTCTACCTCAGGTCATAATATACAAATATAGCCTTTGAATGAGGTCGATACAAGGATTTATCACATATTTTATACTGATATGTACGTTTTTGCATGGCCAATAATAGCCGGAAGTCAAGGTTGGTTATCAGCCCTCGGGGCCGATATCGATATCAGCCCTCGAAATCCATATCAAGCCCCCGAGTTTAACTTCCGGTAACCTGTCAATCAAAATTTATTTGTAAACAAGTTGTCAGCCGAAGCAGCAAAGAGACCAGGAGAGTTTTCTCACAGATCAAATGACGATGACTGTAAATTCATACAAAAAATGAAAAAATGAGAACACAATGAAAAGAAATTAAGAAATTTACGAATCTGCTGTAGTAGAAAAAAGTAAAAATCAATAGTGAAAATCACAAAAGTTCCCGTAAAATTTTGACGTCATAAAGAATTTAGAAAATATATGACGCCACACTGGAATGAGTAGCGATAAGGTATTCTTCCTATAAAGCATTTTTAACATTGGTGATGTAACACTTTAAGTCGTTTAATATTTGCAATTCTTAGAATTAATATATTTATTGTTAATTATTTCTGAATCATTTCACAAAACGTTGTTACCTACTGTGATACGAACTTTTTATTTTTTTAACTCACAGTGATCATGGTGATACATATTTTTATTTTTTTTTCGTTAAATGTCTTTTTGAATTTGTGATGAAATATCAAACATAATTTGGTGTATGCTATTTTTTTCTCTTGCTTGAAAATATGTGATAAATAGATTATTACATGTCATTTTCCATATGGTCCGTGGTATCAGCCCGCGACCCATATCAAGCCCTCGGGCTAAAGCCCTCTGGCTTGATATGGGAGTCTAGGGCTGATACCAGGGCCATATGGAAAATGCCATGTAATAATCTATAAATATTGACCTGAAAGAAGTATATTGACTGAGGACGAAGTCCGAGGTCGATATACTTCTTTGGGTCGATATATCCTGTATTGACCTCATACTTAGGCTATATTTGTTATATTATTAATTTCCGACCAAATTTGTATCAAAATCGTCATTTGATTTTGTTCGAATTTTATAGATATCATATTGTCTCCTTGACAATAACAAAATATTAGTTGTAGTTTCATTTGCTTTTTTTTGTTTGTTTGACATCTTATGTATTTGAAGATTTTTTTTCGTCAAATAATCGATGACAGATATCATTTGTTTCAAAACGTTTTTATAATATCCTGAAATTCTAAAAATAACCGTGCAATATGCTTTTTGCTATCCGCCGTTTTCTCTCTACCTTCGAACATATAGTTTAACATGTGACTATCCCTAAACGAATCAAATTTGTTAAAATATACGAATTAATAATATTACAATATAATATATCTCAAGTCATAATACGATGTCTACGTCAAGTCATAATATGAATTCTACTTCAGGTGATAATACGGTATCTAACTCAAATGATAATACATTTTCTTCTTCAGGTGATAATACGGTGTCTTATTGATATTTTTTAAACTTCAGATCCTAGCTTGGATTGTGCTGCTCCATATACTTCAAAAACAGGTAAGTCAATGTGTAATACAATCCTTTCATTGGCAGATCCATGTTATGTGGTAGCGCAGTGGAAATGATAAACATACTTTTTTTTGTATAAATATAAGAAAATATACGTATGGTATTATTGACAACGAGTCGACTACCCACCAGATATACCATATGCTATACGACCTTCAACAATGAGAAAAATCCACCACGGATAGTAATCGATAAAGGAACTCCACTTGTCAAAATGTAAATAGTAAACCAACGGCCTGATTTATGAATTAAATGCAATAAATGCCAGGACTGGAACATACAAAAAGTGGCACAGTGATATTAAAATTATAGGACGTGTTATCAAAGCATATGAGACAACAGTCAACTAGAGAACAAATTACATAGAAGCTAACAACAATATGACATAATGTCACCCTGCGATCTTCATTAATAAGCAAATCCCATGTCGCATTGTAAGCTATACAGGGGCTCGAAGTGACAAATGTAAAACAATTCAAACGAATAGAGATAATGCACATTAAAAACAATTATTCCCCACAAAGTGCATGTCTTATATGTTGTTTTTTTTTTTTTTAATTTTCAGTTCATTTAAATGTTAAGAGTTAGACCCATTGGTGATCTTCAGCTGTTTTCTGCTCTTTGGTCGGGTTGTTGTCTCTTTGATAATTTCCGCATTTCCATTCTCAATGTTATCTATACTATTAAACGAGAAGACCTCATTTTTGGTGTCGCTTCTCCTCCTTCCACAATAAATTGATCATTGTGACTATATGTCCTATAGATACCATGTATAGTCGCATTTGTCATCCATTCTTATGATTATTCAGTTTCGGTTATTTTGGGAGAAAAACGGAAAAAATGAAGTCCGGATATATGTCCGTCATCACTCCGGCTTTTATTCATAGACAACTTCCTCTTCCGTTTATATTTCCAGAAGTTTTTACATTACACATGACATACATGTACCCTATATTATCATGTTTTATTTAAGATTCATTGCCTGAATCGTTATATAAGAATGTTGTCCCAAGTGTAAGCAACGACCCAGGCTGTGTGAAAATAAACACAATCATTTTTGTTATTCATTGTCCCAAGTGTAAGCAACGACCCAGGCTGTGTGAAAATAACACAATCATTTTTGTCATTCACTTATCGTCACGTAAATAACGACACAGGCATAGCCTAATTATCATGTTTTATTTGTCACTTAAATAACGACACAGGCATAGTCTATATTATCATGTTTTATTTAAGATTCATGCAAGCCATTTTCACATTGCCTGAATCGTTATATGTTGTCCCAAGTGCAAGCCATTTTCACACTTATCGTCACGTAAATAACGATACAGGCATAGCCTAAATTATCATGTTTTATTTGTCACGTAAATAACCACACAGGCATAGTCTATATTATCATGTTTTATTTAAGATTCATGCAAACCATTTTAACATTGCCTGATCGTTATATATTGTCCCAAGTGTAAGCAACGACCCAGGCCGTGTGAAAATAAACACAATCATTTTTGTCATTCACTTATCGTCACGTAAAGAACGACACAGGCATAGCCCATATTATCATGTTTTATTGTCATTCAATCACTTATCGTCACGCAAATAACGACACAGGCATAGCCTATATTATCATGTTTTATATATTAAAATAAGTAAAACATGCTCAACTTCATCTAAAACTACCTCGACCAAAAACTTTTACCTGAAGTGGGACAGACAGACGGACGGACGACCGAACAAACGAACGCACGGATGCACAGACTAGAAAACATAATGCCCATAATTGGGGCATAAAAATTTATTGTTAAAAGGGAAAATAGTGATTTGGCAAACATGAAAGTAAGGTAGAGATTAGAGGGAGGCAGGACCTTATTCGGGGCGTCGGGATCGGGTGTTTTCAAGCTCGGTATTTGAGGATGGATCCTTACGGGATCCGGGAATATATTTTTCGATTTCGGGATATGAATTTCTTTAAATTCTGCATCTCAGTTTCATGGTTTTAAGCCCGGGATTTCGGGATCAGGACCCCTCCGATCGACAACCCCTCAAATTAGCATTAGTCGGTATTAGTCATTTATACATGATTCAAATCCTACAATTGGCATGTTAATAAGGCTCTCAAAAAAAATAGCACTGATGAATTGTCATAGAAGCATATTTTTTAGACTAATAGATATATAAGCAGTTACATTTATTTCATGTTTGAAACGGTGCAAATTTTTAATTTGATTTGACTTTTACCAAAAGAAGCATTGTAGCGTAGCAAAGGAGAGGAATAATTGTGGTCGTAGGGCCAGAAACACGAATCTAATTGAATTTAACAGAAAGGAAACAAATATCGGACTTTGGAAAAAGGGAGGTATACCTTCTATGTAATTCTCCATACATAATATCTTTTACAAAAAATCATCCTGCAACAGTTCACAAGCTGTATATATGCCCGCGATTTCGCGGGTGTGTTCTAGTCCTTGATAAAAATAGAAGCTCTGTTGCATATTTAAGTTAAAGGGGACAAACAATATTGTAGATCAAATTTATTCGTTCATAGTATGTTAATTTACCTTTTTAGCTCACCTGGCCCGAAGGGCCAAGTGAGCTTTTCTCATCACTTGGCGTCCGTCGTCCGTCGTCCGTCGTCCGTCGTCGTCCGTCGTCCGTCGTCCGTCGTCGTCGTCCGTCGTCGTTAACTTTTACAAAAATCTTCTCCTCTGAAACTACTGGGCCAAATCAAACCAAACTTGGCCACAATCATCATTGGGGTATCTAGTTTAAAAAATGTGTGGCGTGACCCGGTCAACCAACCAAGATGGCCGCCACGGCTAAAAATAGAACATAGGGGTAAAATGCAGTTTTTGGCTTATAACTCAAAAACCAAAGCATTAAGAGCAAATCTGACATGGGGTAAAAATGTTTATCAGGTCAAGATCTATCTGCCCTGAAATTTTCAGATGAATCGGTCAATCGGTTGTTGGGTTGCTGCCCCTGAATTGGTAATTTTGAGGAAATTTTGCTGTTTTTGGTTATTATCTTGAATATTATTATAGATAGAGAGAAACTGTAAACAGCAATAATGTTCAGCAAAGTAAGATCTACAAATAAGTCAACATGACCAAAATGGTCAGTTGACCCGTTTAGGAGTTATTGCCCTTTATAGTCAATTTTTAACCATTTTTCGTTAATTAAAGTAATCTTTTACAAAAATCTTCTCCTCTGAAACTACTGGGCCAAATTAATCCAAACTTGGCCACAATCATCTTTGGGGTATCTAGTTTAAAAAATGTGTGGCGTGACGTGGTCAACCAACCAAGATGGCCGCCACGGCTAAAAATAGAACAAAGGGGTAAAATGCAGTTTTTGGCTTATAACTCAAAAACCAAAGCATTTTGAGGAAATCTGACTGGGATAAAAATGTTTATCAGGTCAAGATCTATCTGCCTTGAAATTTGCAGATGAATCGGTCAATTGGTTGTTGGGTTGCTGCCCCTGAATTGGTAATTTTGAGGAAATTTTGCTGTTTTTGGTTATTATCTTGAATATTATTATAGATAGAGATAAATTGTAAACAGCAATAATGTTCAGCAAAGTAAGATCTACAAATAAGTCAACATGACCAAAATGGTCAGTTGACCCCTTTAGGAGTTATTGCCCTTTATAGTCAATCTTTAACCATTTTTCATAAATCTAAGTAATCTTTTACAAAATCTCCACTGAAACTACTAGGCCACAATCATCTTTGGGGTATCTAGTTTGAAAAATGTGTCCGATGACCTGGCCATTCAACCAAGATGGCCGCCACGGCTAAAAATAGAACATAGGGGTAAAATGCAGTTTTTGGCTTATAACTGAATTCAAAGCATCTAGAGCAAATCTGACAAGAAGTTAAATTGTTAATCAAGTCAATATCTATCTGCCCTGAATTTTTCAGATGAATTGGACAACTGGTTGTTGGGTTGCTGCCCTCCAATTGGTAATTTTTAAAGAAATTTTGCCGTTTTTGGTTATCTTGAATACTATTATAGATAGCGATAAACTGTAAACAGCAATAATGTTCAGCAAAGTAAGATCTACAAATAAGTCAACATGACCAAAATGGTCAGATGACCCCTTTAGGAGTTATTGCCCTTTATAGTCAATCTTTAACCATTTTTCATAAATCTAAGTAATCTTTTACAAAATCTCCACTGAAACTACTAGGCCACAATCATCTTTGGGGTATCTAGTTTGAAAAATGTGTCCGATGACCTGGCCATTCAACCAAGATGGCCGCCACGGCTAAAAATAGAACATAGGGGTAAAATGCAGTTTTTGGCTTATAACTGAATTCAAAGCATCTAGAGCAAATCTGACAAGAAGTTAAATTGTTAATCAAGTCAATATCTATCTGCCCTGAATTTTTCAGATGAATTGGACAACTGGTTGTTGGGTTGCTGCCCTCCAATTGGTAATTTTTAAAGAAATTTTGCCGTTTTTGGTTATCTTGAATACTATTATAGATAGCGATAAACTGTAAACAGCAATAATGTTCAGCAAAGTAAGATCTACAAATAAGTCAACATGACCTAAATGGTCAATTGACCCCTTAAGGAGTTATTGCCCTTTATAGTCAATTTTTAACAATTTTCATTAATTTGGTAAATATATGTAAATTTTTACCAAATATAGTTCTCTGTTACTAATGGGCAAAGTTCATTAAAGATATAATTGTAAGAAGCAAAATCGTTCAGTAAAGTAAGAACTTCAAACACATCACCATCACCAAAATACAATTTTGTCATGAATCCATTTGTGTCCTTTGTTTAATATGCACATAGACCAAGGTGAGCGACACAGGCTCTTTAGAGCCTCTAGTTTGATTGAGTTAAGCCTTCCAATTAATATTTTATCGTGTGTTTTTCTATGTTGTGATGTTATACTATTGTTTAAGAAAAAGGGAGAAGGTTTGGTACCATTAAAGCGTTTAATCCCGCTTCAAAGGTTTGCACCTGTCCTAAGTCAGGAATCTGATGTACAGTAGTTGTCGTTTGTTGATGTATTTTATACGTGTTTCTCGTTTCTCGTTTTTTATATAGATTAGACCATTGGTTTTCCCGTTTGAATGGTTTTACACGGGTAATTTTGGGGCCCTTTGTAGCTTGTTGTTCGGTGTGAGCCAAGGCTCCGTGTTGAAGGCCGTCCATTGACCTATAACGGTTTATTTTTACAAATTGTTATTTGGTACTCACACCACATCTTCCTAGATCTAAGTATTGCAACTATAAAAACCTGTTTGTGATCTAAAACTATTTTCACTCAATTGTTCACTTATATGTTCATGTTTCAATACAATTTGTGTTGTTCTCAAGTACCCTGTAAAGTAAATCCCTTTTTAAATAATGTAAATGACATGAATAATTGTATTGCTTACTTGTTTAAAATTGAAAAGAAGTATATATAATGTTCGCAGTAACTACAGTACTTTTTTGCTAAATTTGTCTTTTCATAAATGCTATTTGCTAAATGATGTTTTTTTTATTCTTTATCACGTACGTTAAAATTTTAGGCCCTGCGGGTACAGCTGGAAAACAATTCTACCTTGCTTTTATGAATGACAATGACTTGTACATAGAGGGTAACGTGTCTATAACTTTGACACCAGCAACGTCACTTCCGGCGACCATTCACGTGGAAAGTAGTTTTTCAAATTGGAAAACGGACTTTACCTTGAACCCTGGAGATGTCAAACAACTTTCAGCTAGAAAATATGAAGTCATAGTGTTGGCTGATGTGACTTATCAAGCAACGCATGGTATTATTATTACGTCAACAAGTGATATAGTGGTAGTGGCCCAATATATTTCTACTGAAATTGCAGTAAGTTCTTTTATTGTATACCCGGCAGAGTCCATAGGTTTTGACTATTTCGCAGTTACGGATTTAAAAGGCAAAGATGGTAAATGTGTGATTGTTTGTACAATGAACAACACCGTAGTAAGAATCCAGTTGTCTCTTGCAGCCAACCATACTCTCAGTTCAAGCAATTTTCGAATATATCGATACGGTGAAGTGATGTCTTATCAAATGTGGGAACGTCAAACGTACCAAATTACATTTACGGAAGACATTACCGGAAGTAGAATTAGTGCTAATAAACCTATAGCAGTTTTCTGTGGTGGTAATACAGAAGACAAAGGGTTTGTTGCAGAACAATTGTTACATACACAAACATGGGGAAAACACTACCTCATCCCTCCTTTTCCTGGTATTAAACTTACAGTTATGTCAAGAGGAAATAAAAACCACGTGACTATTAATTCACCCAACTGTGGAATAAATATGTCCCTTACACTGAACTATTCGGGTTCTTATGTTAATGAATTTTTTCAGGATATATCATTACAGACATGTGTAATAAACATTTCTGCAGAAAAAGAAATATCAGTGACTGTGAATATGCCTTTAATGTGGATGGATGTTAATCCTTCCAATCTAGTCATACCTAGTACGGACCAGTATACGTCAAATAGTATGTTTGTAGTTCCAGAAACTCCATTTGAAGCAAGTACCTCTTTCTTTGTTGGTTTTGTTTCACGTATTGGTATCGAGAGTTTTGAAGCAGTTACATTAGATGGGACACTTTTACCAAACGCTGGGTACCACGAAATTGGCATTGGTGTCCATAACTTAACTACAAATAGAGATATGTTTGTCTATATTTTTGCCGTTAGTGAAAAGAAAACTGATGGTTCAAATTTACCTGCATACAGTTACGCATACGCTGCTGGTATGTTAATACAGCAAATTGTACAGGTATCTAAAATTCAATTGTATTAATTTTATATGAGTATATATTTTTTTTTATTTCACAGGAATTTCAATCAGTAATATTTATTTCAGACTTTTTTTGTTTATTTTTTTTTTAATTAGAGTATTAATTTAAATAGATATTAGTTGAAAAAGACTAAGAAGTATGAATGTATGTTTTAGTGTAATAATAGAATGTAATAATAACTCGTGCAAGATACTAGTACCAAATATGTAGCACGCCGCACAAGCGTTTTGTCTAAACGATACACAAAAGTGCACTCTTATCAAACCAGTTGGAAAACCAAAATTTAAGGAAAAGAGCGTTAAAGGCTAAAATTCGAAAACGTTATTATGATAATGTATATACATATGAATTTGTATTGACAAGAGTTCGGTTAACATGATGTAGACTTTGAGTGCTATATACTTGAGTTATGATTTCAGGACTGTATACCGAGCTTAGAGATAGTTGATGGCGTTGACAATGATTGTGATGGTGTTATCGACGAAGATCCATGTTATACTACATTGAATGCAATGGGTAATGCTATCTTTGTTGTTTTTTTACAGCGCATTCCATTGAGTGAGTAGCGAAAAGTTACATCTTTGGTTAGCTTGCCTGTTAGATGAACCGTGAAGTCATTGTTAGGTCAGGTATACTACCCTCCTTTTGAAGTAGCATAGTCCAACAGACAGATCGATTGGTTTTCTGTCTAACTAGTCTATCAAAGTAGGGTAGTTTACCTAACCTAACAATGACTTCACGGTTCAGCTAACAAGCAAGCTAACCAAAGATATTACATTTGGCTACACACTCAATGGAATGCGCTGTAAATGATACTATAGTATAACGGTATTGTCTACTAATGTTTTTTTTAATCAGTAATTAACGTGTTGTTTTAGTGATTTTGAGGTAGGGATACCAGGTTCTACCCCCGGTCGAGTTTAACCAAAGTCTTGAAAGTTGATATAGACGGTTCGGCACTAAGCACGCGATATTTAAGAGTCAGAGAAAGAATAATAAGCTCGGAGTGAGAAATAATTTGACCGGGAAGAGTGAATTGTTATATTTGAGAACTATGTAGCATGTTAAAAATCTGGTTTTGTGACAAAGTAGGATTCGTATTCATATCACAAGTTATCGTAATGATGCGCATTTTGTAATTGCCACTATAGTCGTTAAATTCAAATCCATTCATTCACCTATCTTGATCCTTGTCGGATTTGATGCTCACTTTTAGAATATAAGTTGCATTTTGACTTTAGTATCGAGCATAATTCAAGGATGGTATATCTGAAAGACACGTTTTCAGTGTTGAGGTCAGAACTGTTCGTCGTTATTCAGATATGAAGGAAAATATACTCAACACAGATACAAGGATTTAAACTTTTCACGACAGGTGCGCGTTTTGTCAGCAAAAGTCTCATCAGTGAAGCTTTATTAAAAAAAAAGGCTAAACAAGTCGAAGTTGACGCGCATTTTTTACCCTTTATTCTGAAAGATTTGTTAAATACAGTTTGGGTAATCCATTCTTGGGGTAGAAAATCTTAGTAATTTAAAAAGAGGAGTGAGACAACGAGAAATGAGAAAAAATCACCCAGTTTTAATTTTCTCTATCATTCTAATGTAAACGATTCCACAACAAAGACTGATAACCACAAAACAAATATCATAAATCTGTTAGTGTTTATTAGCCTAATTATTGAAAATAAGATGTGTTATCTTCATTGAATATTATTACAGCTGTATAGAGAACATTATAAAATAAACCCATTTAGGTTTATAGTTAGAAATGAAAATGTCATTTACATTTAGATTTATCGACCTTTCTTTGTCTCGTAAGGTTTTGGTGTGCAGACAATTACTTTTATTATTTAATTTATGAATTCCTTGTTTTTAAAGGGTAGTCTAGTTATAATCGTTCTTGACAAAAACAGTTAGGAAAATAGGAAATTTTGGTTTGAAAATTATAACGCAATTTATTAAATAAAGATACATTTCCATCATCTTGCTTCACATTGAAACAAACGAATGACTTTACCAAAGAAGGCAATAATGCTAATCAAATATAGATGCTTGTACTTGTCTTTATAAAGGGCTAAATGATGACCACGTGAAAAGGAAAAGTATATATTTCTTATTGTACATGGCAAAGAAGGGATACGGTGATTTAATTTTTGGCACCAAATCCGTACACGCACTTGACACATTTTAAGCCAATATCATTTGTATTGCTGTTTTTCTTCAGAAAATGGTAGTGCGGTCCGTCAACACTGAGCAAAAGTTTATATTTCTGTGAAAATCTATCTATAGCACCTGTTTGAGCGGAATTCTTTACCAATTCTTTGCAACAATCTATATCTACAATATCTATGCATAATTACTATAATACCCAGAGTAACACTCTGCTTTAAAAAAAAAAAAAAAAAAAAAAAAAACGGAATTAGTTTTATCTGCTTTTGATATTTATAATAATGAATTGGCGTAACTCATCTGATGTGTCTTGCTGATCTTGCTATGCAATTCTACATTTGACCGTTTTGAATTTTCCTCCGAGTTCGTTTTTTTTTGGTTACATGATGTTTAACTTCGTTTACCCTTATAATAACTTATTATGGTAATCTACGTATTTTATGTATTTAAGGTAGTGATAATAGCTGGATGTTTGAAGAGGACTGCAATGAAAATTTATTGTGTAAGTATTTTACAATACAATACCAATAATCCTTCGGTTTTTATTTACTTAATGTATTGTATTTGTGCTAATGTATTGACGCTTACATGTAACCAGTTTCAAAACGGAGCATCGCTCAATGAACATAACAAATATTCTAGGATGAAAGTTGAAGAATAACGAGTCTTTTAAATTGATTGTAGATCTGCAGATCTTACTTTCATTCAGTTGCCTTTTCGATTTTTTTCTCGAACTTAAACACTTTTTGAAGAAAGTTTTCATTGACAGGATCTGACAGGGATCTTATACCGGTATAACTCTAACAGGATTTTAACCAAATTTAAGCGTTTTTCTTATGTGAAACAGTTAATTATTGATATTATTTTTTTGTTTTATTATTTGCTGTGGTGTAACTTTTGTGTACATACATGTATAACTCCCAATTGCTGGTCAACTTGGTACTAGTAATACATCCATTTACTAAATTATTTCGACTATTTGATTTGTTTTGAATTTTATTTCTTGTTTACTGAATAAGAAGCGAACTAATAAAGCCCTCTCAAAAAGTGCATGCTATCCATCTCCAATACTTGGAAGCTAAAGAGAGATAACTGCTTGTCGTGGAAGCAAACCTAGTGAAGGGGAATTAACTCTTACTCGATTGGATTTTTCAGTCAATCCAGAATGAAATAAATACATTGAAAATCATTTTCTACTTTAAAACCGTTACGGTCAAACCTTTGTAATAAATTAATCAATAATTTAATTTACTTCTTTGCGCAATAGATAAATAATTTTATTGCATTCTAAATTAATGCTAACGAATTACCGGAAATAACAATAAAAATGTGGGTTACTTCAGATTTATCTTTATTTATTGAATATGGTACTTGAGTATTCGATTTTGTTGAAAGAAAAATTGGTCATATGGAAAAGGAAAGATTAAAAGGAAGAAAGCATGAACCGTTTGATTAGTGATAAGATGTCTGGATAGAAATTTTGCATAATTACATCGCTTTTCTATAGGGATATGATCATATATCTCATTGATGATGATTTAAAAAGAGCTAAAATCAATTATTTAAAATCAATCGTCAAAAACTATATATATAGATTGAAATAGATGTCAAGTCTAATTCAATGAAGATAAATGTATGCATTTTCAAGACAAACATGTGTGCTCATGGTGTAGGACGAATGAGGGGACGACCAAATTTATATTTGGGAATTGGTATTGCGGAAATGCGCTGGAGATATGAAAAAAACCTCCGGATATTGTAACGAGCAAAAACGATAATCTTTAAAAATAAATCTCATCCACAAAATGATGGAAATGGTAGTAAATATAAAAATAAGAACTTGTGATCACTTGTGGTGTGATTGCCATTGAGACAATTTTCCCTTAGAGACCAAATGACATAGAAGTAATTAACTATAGTAAACCGTACGGTCTTAAAAAATTAACAAAACTTGTACAAGAAGAAATAATATATGATGCAGTATTGCAGTATTAATAATAATAGATCAGTACTCGCAATGATTGAAAAAAAATGTTCATGTGTAGAATTAAATCCTCCAGCTTCCACTAAAAAAATAAACTCTGCCATTCGAACTATCGATGACCTTGTTCCCCGTCTGCCGGACGAAGTGAGATTATCTTATGTTACAAAATTGTTAAAGGTAGATCATAGTTATATGTTTCTTGTGATAGAATTTTCTTATACTTTGCCAAAATGAACGTTTAACTATGCTCTTTTCAAAAATAAAATAAAAGGATGAGTCACCTTGCTTTTTTTGAAGCTATGAATCGTTGAACATTATCTGAATTTGCTTAGAATGATCATGAAAAAACACATTTTTGTTCATAAAAAAAAATCTATGAGATAGAAATCGGAAATAAACTGTGAGAAGATAGGTTTTATTATATGTTTTAAGAAAATAAAAAGGAAAAAATGGTGTCCCCGAACTCGTTTTCTTGCTATAAGTAAAAAATTTAAAAATCCCTCAGTCCAGTATAAATTTGTTACTGAAAGAGTTATCTTCTCTTAAATGGCTTAGGTGAAAAAAGTAATTCTAAAACATAAATGTTTGATATTTGTTTAAATATTTTTTATTATGCAATATATCAGCAAGTTTTCTTCATATAAATTAACAGTCTTATCAATAAAATTGCACATCTGTCTACAAATTTGCAGATTTGGGCAATATCCAATGAATGGAATGTACGTAAATTTATTTTCGACAAGGTTCTGTGTAGAACAATTGTACGTAGACAGACAAAATTTGAAATCTGTATATATGTATATACATCTTGTCCTCTATTCAAGTGACATACAACAATTACCAGCTACTCCGTCACCAAAACCAATTTCAGAACATATACAATTATAACATTAAATATTAATCCATTGTGTACAGCTGTTGGTTTTCCCACTGCAATACATGGATGAAACTATATTTGCCACTATATATGCTCGAAAACAAAAAGGAAACATTCACAAAGTTAAACAGGTTAATCGCAACATCTTTGATCTCTCTGATATTTAAAAACCGTGACTTATCCTTTCCGTGGCCATTGAACAGAACCGATCATAAGTCCAACAGTGTAAAGTTGTCATTACTGAAGACTGTCATTTTATACGTTTATATAATATACCATAAAAAATGTTTTGCTTAACCTTTATATTGTAGCATATACTACAACTATTACTGATACGTCAACAGTTGATCCCATGACCTCAACAGCTGAGCCTATGACCTCAACAGCTGAACCAGGAACTTCAACAGCTGAGCCTATGACCTCAACCGTTGAACCAGGAACCTCAACAGCTGAGCCTATGACCTCAACAGCTGAACCAGGAACCTCAACAGCTGAGCCTATGACCTCAACAGCTGAACCAGGAACCTCAACAGCTGAGCCTATGACACCAACAGCTGAACCAGGAACATCAACAGCTGAGCCTATGACCTCAACAGCTGAACCAGGAACATCAACAGCTGAGCCTATGACCTCAACAGCTGAACCAGGAACCTCAACAGCTGAGCCTATGACCTCAACAGCTGAACCAGGAACATCAACAGCTGAGCCTATGACCTCAACAGCTGAACCAGGAACATCAACAGCTGAGCCTATGACCTCAACAGCTGAACCAGGAACCTCAACATCTGAGCCTATGACCTCAACAGCTGAACCAGGAACCTCAACAGCTGAGGCAATGACCTTCACATCAGCCAGAGAAACCACAGAAAACCACCACAGAGAAACTTCAACTACAGAGACAACAGAAAAAATAGATTTTACCGTTACAAATACAAATGGAAAAGACTCTACAGAAACAACAGGAAATAGCGTCACAACAGAAACTGGTAACATGGAAAACACGATCACAACTGATACTGCAGAATCAACTCAAAGTTTGATACCGGAAGGATCAACAGTGACAACAGACGAAGCTTTGCCTGATACAACAATCAGATCAACGCAATCAAACTCTAATCAGGAAATAACTGGAAATAGCGTCACAACAGAAACTGATGACGTAGACAATACTAGTCAAGGGACAGACACTACAGTTGGTAATACATGTTACTGCCCATGTTCTGTTGACGCTCTAAATACAGAAGAGAAAATACAACAAAGATTAGTTGACCTTCAAACATCATTACGAGTTGAAAAGCGGAAGTTGTCGTCCTCCGTTAGAAAGCTGAATTCAGCCACTGATGACCGAACGTCAGTCCGTTATTTGGGTATCAGTGGTGTGATAATTTTAATTACAGTTGTCTTGTTCATTATAATGTTGGATAGTATAAACCTTATCAAAGCAATCAAAACACGATTTGGTAAATATAATCTATCGTGATATTCGAACTATATAGTTACACTATAGAGCTTTCACTGAGACTCAGAAATGTATTTACGCATTTCTAAGAAAGACTAACACTGCATACTAGAAACAGCGAAAATAATGCTTTGATCACTATATGCTTAGTGCTGTTCAGGATGTTCACAGCTTCGGGTAGTTGCAAGAGTATAACTGTCGCGTACATGTTTATTGTTATTGATGTTGCTGCATACGTATATTATAGACAGCATGTAGTTACTTCTAAAAGCGAAGTGTGCTTTATTCATTTAACAGAAAAAAATCTTAAAATGCAAGAAATGAACGATCCACAGTGTTGTGTTTTAATATGATATGATATTGCTGTCGATATATTGCACTACTTTTCATTTATAGTGTGTATGCCACTCCATATCGAGAGTAAGAAATATTTCGTTAACACAAATTTTCTGTGGGTTAGTGGACGAACGATGACATTTTAAAAATGAAATTGTTGAAATGGAGCGGTCATCAGTTACCTTAATTTTTGAGCGAGCAGATATGAAGAACTGAGAATCAATGTTGAGAAGACATTATCTTTCTATAAACTTTTTGTTTCTAAATTAATTCTTTGAGACGACTTCATGAATATGAACATGTTAGTATATTTTTTGTTACAATATTGTTTTATATTTACTAGTTTAATTTAGGATCTATACAAGAAAATAGGGCATTGAACTTTATGTTGAATTACATGTGTATGAATTTGCATTTGAAATTATATTTTTTTTTATATATGTCGTACGTTTCAAATAGCATAAACTGTGTAAAATCATAAAGCCCAGTCACACTGTCACGTTTTACTACGTTTTAAAATGCTACGTTTCAACTACGTTTTGAATAAAAATGTCCCGTTATTTGTGAAAACTAGGTTTTACTAGGTTTGTGCTACGTTCTTGTCACGTTTAGCTTCGGATAAGTACGTGTAGCCCCATGTTTCCACCATGCATCACTACGTTTCGATACGCTTCGTTAGGTAAAATCCCGTTTCGCTACGCTTTCAAAACGTAGTAAATCGTAGCTCTTGAAACGTGACAGTGAGACTGGGGCTTTATAATCCCTGTAAATGTAAACGTGTCAATAGAATAAACATTGAATTATCGAACCCTGCATATTTCGGTCGTTAGACAAATTTGCCCCTTTTGTGCTATTTGGGAGTTTACCCCAAATAAGCACTTCTACGTGGTTATTACAGTTAACATTTAGCTCCACTCGGAAGTACCTACTGGGCATGCTCTTAATCTGATCTGAACAATAACGTGTTTATTTCGTTTACTATAAGCATGCAAGAGACATCACGCGAACATTGAACAATTGAAAAAAGTGTATCTATGTATTTTTGCCTTTCTGAGTACACATCAACCGCCAAAATGACACCCACAGTGACAGTGGTATAATCTATATATATAGTTAGCTCAAAAATGCACTGACACAACGTTAGATATTGCTACTACCACGAAAAATAGCGCTAAGTAAATATTTGATGGGGAAATTTTCTTAGAAATACTGAAATAAATATTTCAAATTATATATGAAAATAAAGATTGCATGTTTTAAATTTTCACATTATGATAGAGAAAGAATTAGAATATAATATTCATAGGCTTCAGAAGACACATATTATAGAAAAACGTTTACTTAGCGTTGTCCCATGTAACAAACTCGTAACAAAAAAACTCGAAAAATTCGCGACATGTTCACGCAACTCTTCGAAATTTTGCATACACGTTCTATGACGTGATATATAGGCTGTCTCCATTTTAAATTTGCATAGATATTTTGAAAAGAATATGATGTACAGAAATGTCCCAGGGGAAATTTAGTTTGGAAACTTGAAACATTTCAGTTAAAAAATCCAAATTTGACAGATAATTTATCAAATTGTAAGCACGATCGCTTTTTACTAAGTGTAAGCTCCAAAAAATCAAATTCGTAAATAAATTGAGCTACATATTCAATTCAAAACAATAGGTTTGCAATGTCTTGCGGAAATGTCCGAGTTAAACTTTCATGCTTCACTAAACTTTTACGGCCAAAAAACAAAGATTTGATTTCGCGAACATTATTTTTCAGCTTTGATTACTATACTAATTAAAAGTACTTTAAACGTTGAAATTGGTACACCAAATTGTATTAAGCTTACAGGGTTATCTATAAAAAAAATACGGATTAATGAAAATGTCTTACAAGGCGGTGCTTTTCATTTGCGCCAATTGGCATTTCATTTGCGCCAAAAAAATCTTTCATTTGCGCCACAAACCATATTTCAATTGCGCCAAAAACTAAATCTTTCATTTGCGCCAATATTACAGGTAAGTACAGGTAAAAACAGTTAATAATAGTATAAAACATAACATTTTTCAAAAAGTCTTTTAATAATGAAATACAGGTAATAAGATTATACAACATCATACAAGTTATGCTAAAACCTCGATAATAGTATAAAACATCATACAAGTTATGCTAAAACCTCGATAAAATCATACAAGTAATGCTAAAACCTCGATACAAGGTTGTCCGTTTACATTATTTGACGTCGCCGCAAGCGTAATATGCTATTGGGACGGCATGAACTACATGCGCGGGTTCCTTCCTCCACTTAATGTAAATGTACTGCTTTCAACAAAAAGAAATGATGCACATATTACAAAAATACACATTTATAAGACGATCAAATAGTATGATTACTATAAGCTATTGTATTGTCTCTTGTACCACTGTTTGAATAAAGTCATACTTTAATATATAATGCAGCAATATTTCCCCAAAAAAAACACATATTTACTAGCAGTAAAATTTAATATCCTATGTTAATAATAAATTAATATTGGTTAATGATTTTTAAGAGTCAAAAAGACTCATCTATGTTTACGCACAAAAAATATCGCTTATGATTCGATTTATGTATGTGTTGTGATGGTATTGGCCTTCAGTACTTGTTTTTACTTTTGTATTATTGCAATTTGTATATATAGACCAAAATAAACGTGTTCATTTAGACTGATCAAGAGTACAAATTTGTGAGAAACTATGCCCATGCCATATAAGTTCTAAACGTGTATATATAAAAAAGAAGATGTGGTATGTTATTGCAAATGAGACAACCCTTCACAAGACCATAAACGACACAAAAATTAAAAACTATAGGTTACCATACGGCCTTCAAAAATGAACCCATACCGCATCTATATATTTACAGTCAGCTATAAAAGGTCCAGAAATGACAAATGCTAAATATTTCATTATCATGCAGTATGAAGCGTCTATTGAAACTATATAAATGTTTGCATGGTATTGTTTCCCTTATGTGCCTTTTTAACAACTGAGTATTATGACGATCACAAGAAGAGTCCCCAATTGACCAAGATATTCATAATCTGCTGAGGTACTACTATGACTCTACTATAGTAGTTACTGATTTCATTTGTTTAAAATGCTGTAGCTTAAATTAGCATTTGCCTTTACTTATTCAGGCCATCACCGTAATCGATCTTCCCTATACTTGAGAGTGGAATGAATATATAATAGTGAGTTCTGTTGGGCATCCTAAATAGAAAAATGTTAAAATTGAATCCTTGTCTAGTTGTATGATGTAAATCTATAAACTATAAAGTTCCAATGCAAAATGGAAACATTAAAGAAAGTGCACAAACACAGACACATGCAAACACAAATATATTTATGGCAGCATCTATCATTCTACAATGGTAAAGCAATATTAAGATGATTGAAACACATGCATAAAACTATTTAAGATACGAGGAATCTTGAAACGTTACCAAGAAGGAAATGAAAACTTTCAGGTCTACAGTTTAATACTCGAGGTTTAATATGCACGAAATACAACAAAGCATTATTTCTATAGAAGTTTACGTAAATACAAGGAAGTTTGGGTATTTTTGTTATTTTACTTTTCATAGATATACGGAGCTGAAATCAACATAATAAAGAATACTATTACCATATGAAATAAAGCTGAAAAGAAACAATGGCATTGGAAGTAATACACAGATTTTGATATATATGTATATGATTCAAACTAAATACACAGGAGAAACTGTTTGATTTTGATATATATGTATATGATTCAAACTAAATACACAGGAGAAACTGTTTGATTTTGATATATATGTATATGATTCAAACTAAATACACAGGAGAAACTGTTTGGTAAACAGACCTTACTTAGTCAAGTGTATTTCTGTTGTACATGTTGCATTTCGATTAATAAATATTTAAAGCCGAATAATTATAATGCATAGCACCAAAAAAATTACCATAAATAAATTTCATAAAAATGTCATATTATAAAGATACATAAATCTTCAACAGAATCAGGTGTTATACTTTATAAGTTGTTGTAATAACCATGCCCTTCCATGATAGAAGAGGAATACATCAGCTATCATGTAACCAGTGCGGATATAAATAGAAGACGCGCAATAAAATTTATTTAACAAAAATGAAACAGAGCTGTCATTAAGCTGGTTCTCGGCTGACTACTGCACTTTTGTCAGAGTATAGCGTTATACAAGTAGTTTCCTGTTCATGCTGCCATTAGACTTTTGGTAGGGGGTGTTAGATAAGCAATCGGAGGGGGTTCAAAATTGACTTTTTTCAACGAGAAAATATATTCTTTGATAATTGGGTGTGGTAGCATCCAAAGCCCCTCGATAAACGGTGACCTTGTCAATTTAAAAAACGTGACAAAATTGTATTTGGGGTTCAATGATTAAGACGTTGTCACCTGTGACATTGCAGTACTTAGTACATAACAGCTCATTTGTAGGAATCAGAGTTCGTTAATGTGTTTGTTGAAACCAGGTGCGGGGCAGAGGTTACATAAAACCTAGGATTAAGCGATGACCTTGGCTTTTAAAAACCAATAATTAATTTAGAAACCTTCTTGACAAATGGTTAAAAAAATGACATTATTATTTTACAAATTTTCTTTAAGGTAATAACTTTTGAATCAATGTCTTCAGATGGGGTCGCCCTAACCTAACTACCCAGGTCGTATTTTATATCGGCCATTGTGAGCGTGAACGATTTTTTTTTCTTTTCATTTTCTTATCAAACCATTTAAAACTGAAAAACTGTTCTTATATAGATGCAAAACATCACTTGAATTGTTAGGCTTCTTTGGTACATATGTATTTTAAAAAAAAATACTAGAGTCAACATCATATGTTTGGGGGATAGGTTTATTTCTCCCTAGATAAGTAGATAAATATGGCAAGAAATATGCCCAAGAATTGATCGGTTGTATAGAAATATGTTCATCCTTGCAGTTGAATTTTGCTAATCTACCAGTAAAAAACCTTGATATATAGTGTTTGAATGTACGGGATGTATAAATACGCAGCCATGTCCGGACGAAATGGAAAAGTGTAATGTGATATCTAACGGTAGAGATAAAGGATGCAACAACTTATTGAGATTTCCATACATTCATTAGACAAAGTCCCCCCTCCCCCTATAACAAACATGCTTTTTTTTGTGGCAGTCGAAATAAGCGCCAGAAGACGTTACTTTAGCCATTTGTAATTTTTGAACAATAAAATATGTTTAAACTAATAAGCGCCCTTTCATCTGCATGGTTCACAAAACCCTTGATGAACGTACATTTTATATTTTGTATATAATTTTTCTTGTCCTGCATGTGCTTGAAATATCTGCGACTGGATTCCAAGCAAACAAAAATCGTACATAAATGATTCTTATTTCAATGTTGGGCAATTACAGGAGCCGAGCTAAGTTTAACTTGTGCATATATAATTATAGGATTAACTCGCCTCAGATAATATACGATTTAATCCATTGGCAAAGATTACTGCTCGATTTCTTTTTTTCATATTTAAATCATTAAAGTCAGAAAGTCCATATGTTAAAGAATAAAATTATTAAATATAAATCCATAAAAGAAGTTTTATAAATATTCAAAACCTGTCGACAAATGTTTCTTTTGTCAGGTAGGATCATCAGAAACCCCTTTGAAGTAGCCATTTAAAAAAGGTGTTGATCTATTAAACGGGTAAAACCTGGTCTTATTAGTCTTAAATATTGTTAAGAATTCCTAAGGGCCATCAAAACTTGTTAAAATTAAGTTTTAATTTACACCTTAAATTAGCTGCATTTTCCTTATTAAGTGGACTAACAGGGTCATTTTCGTGTTAAAAGAGTAAATTAAAGAATTAAATGAAATCTTTTACACATCTGAAACATATTTGTACGATTGTAATTAGAGCTGGTTTTGTGTGAAGATTCGGTTGCTTTTTAGTAGAAAGCATAATGGAAACTGAATAGGTTTGATATATTAAAGAAAGGACGATTAATCTCCCTCATATTAAAATTTTGTAAATGAATTACAAAGTATTTCTATTAACATTATAAACATAGTGTTTAATAATTTTTTTAATGGAAATGAAATATATTTGATGTACAAATGTTTAGTAATCATTTTTAAAATTATTTTTTTTCATTTGAAAATAATTAATTTTACAGTTTAAACGACAAAACTCTAATCGTGCCAAATATTCAAACCAATATGTGACATGACAACAAATACAGAAATATGCCAATCTATAACAATACAGACATTAGACCGTTGGTTTTACCGTTTGAAGGGCTTTACACTAGTAATTTTGGTGCCCTTTTAATATAGCTTGTTGTTCGGTGTGAGCATAGGCTCCGTGTTGAGGGCCGTTCATTGACCTATAATGGTTTACTTTTATAAATTGTTATTTTGATGGAGAGTTGTCTCATTGGCACTCGCACCACATCTTCCTATATCTATTAGCTACTGATAAAAACTGCAAGTTGCCGGAAGTCCTGCGCTTCGATACTGACATGTTTTAATGATAAATCTGGACTGTGAATTTTTTAGTGATTTTTTTAAAATTTTAAATTAAGTATATAGGTGAAGACTCTCCAATACAAAATTGGTCTCGGTTTTCTTTCTAGTTATTTTTGGATTTTTTGCTGCCAATCTTTTCATGCATTTTACTTTCTAGGGAAAGATTTGTTTAGAAATTTCTTGATATAAAAAATGAGACAGCTAACTACTATACGCTACCGTTGTATAAATAATAGTACGTTTCTAGTGCAAGTTTTGATAGAAAAAAACCCATGCGCACTATATATACGATCGGAATAACGGTAGCTAAAATATATAGAGAGTATAGTGGTTAGCTGTCTCAACGACATACATACAACACTTTTTTTTTATATATATTAAAGCAATATTTTTAACATTGAAATTTTGTTTCGATTAAAATCTGCGTTTCGGCATAACTGACATTTTAATATCATTTTTTGAAATCTTTATTTTTGTTAAATATCATAACTTTTACAAATTTTGACATACTGATGAACAATAAAGATTTCAGTTTATTATTTTATTGGAGTATTTAACATTCATAAGTTGCTAAACATCCTCCGGATATATGTAACCTCTGACACTATACATAACAGTACAAATCCTTCAATGGTGTCGTAAATTTTATTTTATAATCATAATTTTAAACAAGTGATCATTCAATTTCTAAATATCATAACGTATACAAGGTTAAAGTATAGGAAGAAGGGTCGATGAAGATCATATAAAATAACGGTTTATAATTTAAACAAGAAACATCAACTGCAAGATAGAATGTAAATGATTCAGCAGACTGTCATTTGCTCATCTGTATGCATGGCTCGAATAGTTAGTAACGGCTGTAATTAACAATTGGTGTCTGTCGATCCGTCGTCCAACTTTGCATTCACGTCATATCTTTTCCTACAAAACTATGCTAAATATCCTCCGGAAATATGTAACCTCTGACACTCTACATAACAGTACAAATCCTTCAGAGGTGTCGTAAATTTTATATTATAATCATAATTTTAAACAAGTGATCATTCAATTTCTAAATATTATAACGAATACAATGAAAACGTAGGAAGAAGGGCCAATCAAACTGATATGAAATAACGGTTAATAATTTAAACAAGAAACATCCACTGAAAGATAGAATGTTAATGATTCAGCAAACTGTCCTTAGCTCATCTGGCTCAAACAGTTAGTGCAAGCTATTGTTGATTTTTGGTGTCCGTCGGTTCGTCGGCTTACTTTTTACATGGTCGTCACACCTTAAATATGAGAATTGCGGCGAACGTTGCAAAAAGAACTGATGAAGAGCACTTTACGGAATCCTAAATAAAAATAACATCGAAAATTTCGTCTGGAAAAATGTATTGCCATCTTAGGCAGTTCTAGCATCAGACTTTTCAGTTTTTCGAAATTTTTACAAAAAACGTTACCACCGATCGGATGGCAAACATTGCTGGAATTCGTTATTCTAATTACTATTTCTTATAATTGTTTATATCTTAAAAATATATACAATTTTAACGCGTAAAGAGACCATCTCGTACCTCCTAAAATAGAATATTCATAGTCTTCTTGACATTTTCCCAATTTTCATTCTCAATTTCATTTGTCTTACTAGTACCGTCTGATGAATTAAGTGAATATATGAATGAGATAGTCATGTCTCATGTCACCCAATACCTCTTTTAACTAAAAATTTGTTTTAACCAAGGATGAAGTTTTTATTCATACGCAAATTTTTAGAATATTCTATAAGATGAAGAGCTTTTGATTTGTTTTGCGTCCAGCCTCAAGTTTTCAAAACTTACCAGTCAGCAAGGAAAGGAAAACTCTTAATGAAACTGGAATCATGCACATCCATAATAGGTTTTAAAAAGCATAACAAACAACCTTAAACAAATGTTCTTGCAACAGGATAACTTGTGTTAAAAAATATATTTAGCAAACTACATATAGTAAACTGGGCTTATATCATTTTTTTAACCAATAAAATTGAGAATGGAAATGGGTCTATATGGCATATATACTGTACATAAAATATAATATGACTTATGTTCAAACGTGTGACTGTCTTTAAATACCATTGATTTACAGAAAAAGTTTGTTAGTTTATTTCTGACTTCAAACGATCAAAATCTACTGGAAAGAATTTTTAGAACTATTTTTAACACAACTTTGGCCTGACTATACATTTTTCCATAAAAATCATACACACATGATTACATTTCATTTACAGTAAAAATAAAACGGAAAGATTATCCAAGCATTATCAACGCAACGGGGAGAACATTTAGGTTGTATATCTATTGCATGTTGTACATGTATCAGATTTCGTACCTTAAAACCTCGGAGGGTATGGCGTTAACAAGGTTATTAGAAACAACAATTGATTACGTTAAACCAATATTTGTTGAAGTTTGACACTCATTTAGGCAGATGCGATTAGTCAATAACATAACGGTTAATTGGTCCAAAAACACAGAATTTTTAATAATCTTTCAGTTGCCAATACTTATCGTGTTAGGATCTTTAATAAGTAAATTTTGACTTAATTATCGTGTCAATGTACAGTTTGTCTCCTTCCCGGAAATGATTTTATCAATGTTTACAAATAAGATATGTTTATTTTTAATTTTTTAATATGGAAAAATAAACATGCGTATTTTAAAATATATACAACATAATTAAAAGAAATATATTTTTGATCCTATTTGTGATGTATTATTTAGTCAAATATACGACAACTACTTATAGTAATGGCGACGAGTTGTTTCAAAATTTGTTATCAAAATCTAATCATGAATCTTAAAACAAAGGTCACTTAAACTGGCATCTCGGAAGAGATTCCTAATTTCACGCATCACAAAAGATGTGGGACCAAATCATCTGCATACATATTGAAAATATATGCGTCAAAATCGATATTACACCTATCAGTTATCTCCCCTTTGTGTGAATAATGATTATCAATTCCTAAATGCTTTCTAGTTCTTCAGAAGACTGTTTACTCTCTTAGACTCATAAATGATTAGCTCCAAATGTTTTCTCTTTATAAACCGCAATGTGGAGAAAATGTTGAACATTGAAGACCGTGCTTTGACTTAATACGGTTTACTTTAATTTACAAGTTGTGACTTGGATGGAGAGTTGTCTCATTGGTACTCATACCAAATGTTCCTTTTCTATGCACTTCTAAGTCACTTATTATATTACAAAAAGCAAGTCATAGTATCTGTGTTTGTGGTAACCCTCCTTGATAACAAAATATTGTAATCTGATTTGTTTTATCCTCAAATTGGCTCAGTGCTCTTTGGTGTTGTTCCTCAAGTTATTTGGGGTTATAACTTTTTCTTAACTCAAGAGTCGATGATGAGCCTTCTACAAAATTATAACCTCTCGTCTTTGGTGAGATTTTTTTTATGGAATATAAAATCCTTAACAATATATATACGTATATTTTACAAATTAATGTCTCATTTACATGTATTACTCAGAAAAAAACACCTATTTTTTTTTATTATTTAATAAAAAAAATCAAATCTTTCTCAGTTTAGACCTTATAGAATAAGATCCCCAGTTCTTAACTTCAAGGCATAACAGTTATTAATACGTTTGCACTTCTTATTAGCAGTGAAACATGATGTGGATCCCTAAACATATAATTATAAGCAAAGTTGCATAATTGACAAGTTCTGTTTTCTATCCGCGAAATCATCTCTGTAACCAAGAACATTGCAATAACAGAACGATAGATATCTACTAAGATGATGATGTGAGTGCCAATGAGACAATTCTCCATCCAAGTCACAATTTGTTAAAAGTAAATCATAGGTCAAAGTACAGCCTTTTATTATTTTTTAAAAGTAGCGTCCGAAGCATTTCTTGAATTGTCGTCATCAGAAAAGATCAAATCCAACCACCTGAAAGTCAAACATGTGTAAGCAGAGGCGGATTTAGGGGGGCAGGGGGCCCGGGCTCCCCCTTTTTGGGAAAAAAATTTGGTTGCTTATATAGGGAATCATTGAAGCGTGACTAAAGTGGGCCCCCTCTTAGGCAGTCAGTGGGCCCCCACTTATGAAAATTTCTAGATCCGCCACTGGTAAGACCAAAACCAACTAATAAATACTAGTAAGTCATATTATTCAAATTTACCAAATCAACTATATGTTCCTATTTCAATATATTAAGTTTTTAACTGAAACGCATTTCATAGATATATTTAGAAGATGCGGTATGAGTGCCAATGAGACAACTCTCCATACCAGTCATAATTTATAAAAGTAAACCATTATGGTCAAAGTACGTTCTTCAAAATGAAGCCTTGGCTCACACTGAAAAGCGGGCTATAAAGAGCCCAACAAAATACAGTGTAAAACCATTCAAACGGGAAAACCAACAGTATAATCTATATATATAGTACGCCGCTAGATTAAAACTGACGTGGAAAGGTAACACATGCCCACCGAAAGCTCCCAGGTGGTCGTGTGGTCTAGCGGGACGGCTGCAGTGCAGGCGATTTGGTGTCACGATATCACAGTAGCATGGGTTCGAATCCCGGCGAGGGAAGAACCAAAAATTTGCGAAAGCAAATTTACAGATCTAACATTGTTGGGTTGATGTTTAGACGAGTTGTATATACATTATGTACACAGCCATGTATCACCATCATTGATGGCGATCCGATGGATACATCTGTTGTAGGGTTGTCACTGACTCAGACGTACTTATGAATATAATTATTTTCTGTGACTGTATCTTACATTAATTTGTAGGATCCTTTACTATAGATAATTTAGCTGATCTGTAACAATAAACATCTTCATGCCTTATATATCATGTACTGTAGTACGCCGCTAGATTAAAACTGACGTGGAAAGGTAACACATGCCCACCGAAAGCTCTTTTTTTTAGAGCCCAGGTGGTCGTGTGGTCTAGCGGGACGGCTGCAGTGCAGGCGATTTGGTGTCACGATATCACAGTAGCATGGGTTCGAATCCCGGCGAGGGAAGAACCAAAAATTTGCGAAAGCAAATTTACAGATCTAACATTGTTGGGTTGATGTTTAGACGAGTTGTATATATATATATATATAACTCGTCTAAACATCAACCCAACAATATAACAGCACGAGAAATACTTATGAACCACACCAACAAACGACAACTATTGAACATCAGATTCCTAACTTAGGACAGGAGCAAACAATTGCAGCAGGTTTACACGTTTAATGGTATCAAACCTTGACCCTTATCTGACACAATAGTGTAACATCACAACATAGAAAAACACACTATAAAATAGCAACTGAAATGGCTACACTCAATCAAAAGACATATCAAAAGTTTACATTTTTTATGAACGTAGAATGTATGTCATCGAAAATTCGCAGTGTTTTACTTACCGCTGTAAGTAAAGCAAACGACAATCATAAAGTTTCCCTAAAAGAGGCATTGGAATTAACATCCTGATTCCATCATACATGGCTGCGTATTTATCCCAAACGGACGCGCCACTTAAGCAGGTTTCACTGCTAGTCGGGATACTCCCAGGGATTACCATTTGTCTAAGCTACAGCCATTCCTTTGGGTTCAGACTAAAAATTTGAAATACTTATAGTGAGAAAACTTTTTGATTCAAAGAACTTCGTCAAGTTTTATAGTAATGCAAAGGATATATTCATGGTAACATTAAAACGGGAATTTCTTTTAAATAACCACTTTGATCACCACAGTTTTTGATGAGGTTTATGTTGCTCAGTCTTTTGTTTTGTATGTTGTGTTTTGTGTACTATTGTTTGTCTGTTTGTCTTTTTTTATCCATGGTGTTGACAGCTTATTTTCTACTTGCGAGTTTGAATGTCCCTATGCCATTTTTCGCCTCTCTTTGACAGGTTTTCTCACTAACTATTTGTTCCTCACAATATTTTACAATAATTGTGTTCCAACCTGTGTATCTATAACATATAGAGATTTTAATATTTGGTAATAAAAAAACATCTTTATTTCTAGATGAATTGTGAACTTTTTCTCATTTGACATTTTGCACTTTGCATTCTTGTTCTCTCTGGTGCCTAAACAAATTACCTCTAATAACAAAACCTTTGACTTTTTCTTTAAATTGGATATGTTAACAACGTTCAGCTACACTATATATAAGTAAGTTACAAAACTAAATTAGAGGGTCTGAATTTAAACGATAAATGTGATGCCTAATTAAAAGAGACTACCAGGCTCTTTAAAGAAGCACCGCAAAAAATATTTGAAAATTCCGTAGCTGTCCGTTTGCCAGGTCAAACTTCTGTCTCGGCGGCTATAAAATACAACCTCATTTTCTAGTTAAATTCAAAATTGTCCGTCCTTCCACCCGGTCGACCCCCTATTGCAGGACATAAATATATTGTATTTGTTGTTATTTGGATAATTATGAGATATTTACCATTGGACGTGAATCAAATAACATTAAATCTTTCGTGGAACATTGGTGGACTTATATATCATATGGTAAACGGACAGAAAGTCACAGGACAAAAAGTCACAGGACATAAAGTCACAAATTTGGTAGGACAAAAAGTCACAGGACAAAAAGTCACAAATAATTTATTGACAATTTTTTTAATATATAAGAATATATCTTGAAATATTTACTTTTAAATACATATATTCATATTAAAGTTTAGGAAATGTGTCATTATACTTGAAAAATGAAGATTTATTTAATTTTAATCATGCAAAAGATGTTTTTCTTGGCACCATGAAGCCATTTAAGTGCCAAGTCACTTTGACATTTCGTTTTTTTAACAATTATTTGATAATCTTTGATATTTTTTTTATATATTTTGTTTAAAAAGTTGGTTTATATACAATAGTTTAAGAAAAATACAAAAATATTTTTGTAGAAATAAGCGTTTTTTATTCAAAGAAAATAATCAGAAAAAATGAATTGTGACTTTTTGTCCTGTGACTTTTTGTCCGTGACTTTTTGTCTGTGACTTTTTGTCCTGTGACTTTCTGTCCTACATTCTATCATATATGTCTGGAAAAAATAGGTTGACAGTACATATACAGTTTTTAAAAATTGTCAGAATCGTTCATATTAGCGCTAAAATAAATATATGACTTTTAGATCAAACAAAAGTCAATGCAGGAATCGTTGACCAAAACAAGAAATGATATATAAAAATAAGAGATGTGGTATGGTTGCTAATGCCTCCACAAGGGATCAAATGTTATAGATGTTAATAACCATAGGAACTGTATTTCAGTTTTCTTCCCATATTCAAATACTTCTAATAACAGAATAACCCCATTTAGTAAATTCAATAAACGTTCAAATTGAATTTTACAATTCATTTAAGTTATAAAACATCGAAGAAATAAATAGGAGACAAGTGGCCCCAGAAAGTACAGATTTTATATTCAAGATAGGAAAATCGAATTAATGTATAGCTGCCAAAATTATCGTCAAATTTCTGTAATTATGAGATACAATTTTAATCATTTCACGGTAATTTACCCTGATGTAGATTAAACAAACCATAAAATTTAAATTTTACTCCAACTTAATATATGTAAATTACAGCGTAACAATAGGGTGTTTAAAGTTTACGACCAAAACACAGTTTATCGTTCGTGTTTTACAGAGGAAATCAAGTTCTTCTCGCTGTTTTAACCCACGGGTTCAGAAGTGAATATCTACGAAAATTCAATTAAATTGTAAAACAAGTTGTTAACCAGTTTATTAAGACCAGGGGACATAGGGGTATTTTACAATCCGGGACTTTGATTTTACCGGGCAATCATTGATTGTATACAAAGTCCATAAATCAATTTATTTACAGTATTGTTATCGCTGATCGATCTGAAATTACTCAAATATTGAACAATCACTTGATAAAATTTGAAAAATTGACTCATTAACGAAAGTTTGAAATTTTTCTTTGAAGTTTTCCATAGAATTGAGTCCGTAGTAACGGAATTTTGGATCGATAGAGTGTGTGTATTAAAAAAGAATAAAGTCGGGCTTTTAGGTTTATATATGAAAACTTAGAACAATAGTTAAAGCGACTTAAAACTTTAAAATTGTTTTATAAATCAGTCTTAGAGTCTATCATGGGGAAAAAATGAGAGAACAAAAATACAAGTAAAAAAACATCCCAAATAAAGATCTAAGAATAAGGAGATGTAGCAATTTGTATTTATTAATTACGTAAAATCAGACCACTTAAAAATGGTATTAATTATAATAATATGTATTGCAAGTAAATAATTTCGGAAGGAATCTTGTTTATATAAAAACCTAAATAGATGGTGAGCAAAGACGTTTTAACTGGATTGTTTTCTTTCTTCTTTATCCAAGAGAAATTAAAGTGTAAAACCAGTCAACGTGCACGAAAAGATTTAATCTCGTTAGGAAATGATGAATGGACATAAAAACTTAATAAATTAGATACGAGCAAACATATAAAATCAAGCCGTTACATTTGGTAATTTCTGAATCCATAATGTCCGCATTAAAACAAGACCCCGTTTAGAAACAGAGGAAGCCGTCCATCACCGTTTAATAAACCGTATCTCCAATGTTCTTATAAATGGGGATATGATCGGTCAGGAGGGTTACAATTACTTCCCCCAAAAAATCTTTAATGTACATAAAATTTACATGGTATATCCCTTTGTATTTTAAAACAAATTCGTAATAACAAGCATCTTTTCTTAATGTGTCTGTGTAAAAATTATCAAATCTTTTGATCAGAATACCATGGTAACGTTTATAGAATTATAGTAATTTCTAAACGGAAACCATTACTACAAAAGAAATCAATTTTGATTCAATAAGTCCCATGATATTTTTCTCATTTCCTGACTGACAAACAATTCCCTGAAGAGAGCATTATTTACTGACCTAAGTTTGCCCTTTAACTTTGTTTATAAGGATGTTTACTTCTTTTTTGTGGATATTAAAAGAAATAAAATGACTTTCCGTTTTCAAAATTGATTTAAGGTTACTTTATCCAATTAAAGAAATGTAACAATTAAAAAACCTGTGAAATTTTTGGGCCGTTGCATTACCTATGTAAATAAAAAATCAGCCAGGTAAATAATCTATTATTGTGTGTACATTTACAAAATAAACGCGATAACAATTCAAGTTACAATTGTTACCGTTTCTATTGTTAATCTTTTCATTCATTCATTTCAACGGTTTCCACGAGGTAATTCTTCACACTTGAAAATACCGCTATTTACAATAACTAATTTGCATATCAATACCTCCCGATCACTGAATGGCTAGTTTTGATGCGCCTGCGCAGAAACGACTGATCAGCTGAACGGCGCTTAATACAAACCACAAAATCCTCATGTTTTCAGTGTTAAATTGACATTTCGTAGGAAAAGAGTTTATATCAATGTGACAGTTCACAAAATGCCCAGGACCTTTTTAGTCCGAAGAACAGCATTACAATTTGAGACTCCATCATCAACAGAAAGTGAAGACGATAGTGAAATTAATTCTACTGAACTTCACGTGAACCACAATAATAAAGGTATGTTTATTTCATATGTAATCAAGCATGAAAATGATGGCCTTTAATATCTTCTTTATTATTTAGATTTTTAAACATCTTTTTAAAATTCTATTAAAGTAATACCGTTATTTAAATATAACGGGTTTTTGTTAAAAAGGTAAAAATATCAAAATTATCAACTGTTTAACAAAAATATCTAGCACCTGTATCCGACGGGCATCTGTCAGCATCCGTTAGAACTGCAGACGTTCATTATGATTGTAATAAATCAATGTTATCTCTGTCAAGTTAATCCTTGGTCTAGAGATTTTATTTGATAAAATAGGGATGTTTATTGCCATGTCAGATACAAATGAGTATTATTAATTAATTAAACTAGTCTTATAATCATCGTGTATATGTGTATTATCATGAGAATTGTGTATTACTGTTAATATAAATGTCAGAATGGTTAATTAATGAAGGTTAACCACACATGGGAGAAGATTGTTTATTTGTAGGCATGTGATTAAGATGTGTTGTTTCAGACCCAATTTGATGATATAGATAAAATAATTTTAAAGACTTTTACCAAAACTTTGTATTGTAAGATCTTACTTTACAAATCCTCGCTTTTCCCAATCCGAAGTTATGTTATGTAAAAATTAAACCAAAAGGTCTAAAATTATAGCATTTCATTTATTTAATAACTTTATAGATACATTCATATATTCATTTTCAAATGTTAACTTAGAATTATAATCAAAGTTTCAACGAGCAAAATATATAAAAAAAAAATGAGGAAGGTTTTGTTATGGATCTAGGATCTATTCCCAACAAGTATTTCTCTATAAAGGAAAGATTTGAAATTGTCTGTTTCGGATAGACCAAGGATTTGTACAGTCTAACTATACAAATCCTTGGATAGACAGAAACCATATTGAAGTCATTTCAAAAATTATTAGTGTTCCTTTTTACTTGATGATTTTGGTAAAATGGTTTATACGATCTTTATAGATACAATTGGAGTGTCACACAGTCAAAGCTCACATTTATCTTTTTCTTTCAAATTCATATACACCATTTACAAGAACTTACTCTTGACCGTTATAGTGTCCACTTTTAGTAAGACATTTGAGACTAATGTACTAATGTATTATTTATTAGATCAAAGTTAGAGAAGTGTTTATGTTACAAACTATTCAATAGGTAATGATAAAGACCTTGATTAGGCAATGACAACATACAGATTATACTGTTTTTACAGTTGATTTCTAAGTTTCCATAAAGTCTGGGAAACTTTAATTACCATGCATTAACACATAGGATTGAATAAAGTTCCCACCAATTAGTTTTTATTGTAATTAACCACGTTGCGAACCTAATCGATAAAATTCCGACATTCAAACAAGATTTACACCTCAACAGTGCGAATTCACCTGTCGCCTCGGCTGTGGAACTGTCTGCACCGTTAGAACCCTGCACCATTAAAGATTATACCGCCACACTCATATAATTCAAAACTTCAATTTAACTTTTGAAGACCGGTTAGAAGTTGATTAAGTTATCATACCCTAAAGGGACCGCAGGTTATAAATTAAAAAATAGATAAGAAAATTGTATTTCTTTATTTATATAATTATGTTGTCAAATAGATTAATTTGTTTGATAACCGTTGTCTGTTACAAAATACGGCAATTAGATGTTTGTGTTTTCTATATAAATATACCTTCTGTACATTGTCCTTACATTTTTATAACAAATATAAATATATAATTTGTCATGTTATTGCTTAAGGCATGTAATAAATATACACATACAATTTTATATTTAAATTTTCTCTTTCAAAAATTTAACAAATAATCATTTCAAAGTCATTAATTATTCGGTAACATTAAAGATTTAACATCTTTGAAGAAAGAAACTTTTTTAAAACGATTTAAAGATGTTTTTCAAGAGGTATTTAAAACCCATCGGAACGCGCCAAAAAATTCAAATTACAATGTCCGTGAATAATTAATATAACGGTTGTCGTTGATTAAATTTCATCATGCATCTAGCATCTGTCACTGACAGTCGATTGCAGTCTTTTAGTAATCTCGTAAAGGCTCCAATATTGATTTTGGATATTTTTCATTAGCCAGGCGCTGTATCCTCGTTCTGGGATTGGTTGTCTTCATGATCAATAACGGTCGTCTGCCAGAGAGCTGTATTTAAGGAACCTTTTTCTATTAGCATATTGATGGCGTTACACAATGATTAACGATTGAAATCAGGAAAATGACTCTATTTTAGGTACCTAGTTGTAACAGCTGCGGAGTATTGAAATTTTCTCAAATAAGAAAGGTCTTTGACGATATTCAATCTCGTGCAGCAGACTTCTGCTTCACAGACAATTGATTTTTAAAGTTGGCGCTATTTGACGGATACATCTTTTATACACTCGGATGCCGTATACATTCATGTATTCTTACAATTCTCTAAAACGTTTTCTCATACATGGATACTGTAATATCTATGTTGTCAAAGAAACTGTCTATGCTTTTATTAATATCATTTTTGATAAATACCCGTTTATGAATGTATTAAAATATCTCTTATTCTAACACAAAACGTGTCAAAATTAAGACGTTTTTATCTCATTTTTTCGCCTTTTTGGATTACGGTAACGGATTATGATTAGAGTGAAAACAATATGTACCCCGTATGTTGTGACAACGGTGGTCCGTAGTATATGCAGGTAATCCCGGAAACTAATACGCGATATCCAGAGAAAACCGTGGACGATACAGTTAGGGATAAAGGGATTATTTCTTAGTTTACATACTGATACCGGTATTTGGTTATTTCATTACATTATAATCGCCATGATGTAAGTGGATAACGATTTCCATACATATTTGTGAATCGGTTTGAATCCACTGATTTTCGGGTAATAAGTAACCGAGCAAAGGCGAGTTCGTGCTACAAATAATACAGGAATCTTCTATATATATAAACGTAGAATATGTTTTCTTATCGGTAGTTAGCTAGGAACAGGACAACTCACTCTGCTTTACAATCTTGATCGTACGTATATAGAGCTCTTAACCAAACGTTTCTGCAGCCAATACGTAATAAAAAAATCTCTTTCTTGGAACAGTTAATTTTATATATGTCAAAGGTCAGCATGACTTTAATTGAGGTAGTTGTAATGGAATGACATATTGCATGAAAAAAAGAATAAAAATAAGCTAAAATTTGGACTATTAAACTAACTAGAATAATAGTCCCAGGCTAAATTCACAAAATTAATTCATAAATGGAATAAGAAAAATACAGACACACTTTCAATACACCTTGTGTTTCCGCATGGGTTAGTATCGCAATCTTTCAAAATGATATCAATTATTAAAATGAACACGAATTAAAGTTCATGTATGACGATTTTTACCTGTAAATATGCCTTTGTTTGATTATATCTTCTGTTTTAAATAAGAATTAAGAAACATCTGTGTAGTTAAAATAAAAATCTTCTGTAAACAGCGACAGATGTATAGCAGAATATATAAAAGTACTAATTAAAACATATTTTCAGCAGGTAAAATTTAAAAAGTTGAGCTTATAATGTTATTTTCACCTTCTATGTATTCTATTTGTAACTGTATTTCTTGTACGTTTCACCTGGCTTTAAACTATTTAAAGATCTCCCCGTTACGATACAAAGTAAAAATAGTCGTAAAAAATGGGTCTTTATCAAGATAATTTGGTAACAGTTTGACGGCTCGATCATTTAATGGGGCGAGTCTTGCGTAACGAAATAAATGTTTTACACTGATAACAATAAGAGGCTTCCAAACTGTGAATAAAACGCTACATGTAGCTATCATTTTGGTAGACATGTAATCTTACGAGACTCCCGCCCTTTTCTAAAAAGACAAAACATATACAAGATTCTTAATGTGAACAACATCTGCCTCTATTTACCAAAAAATATATATATATGTACGTAAAATTTTTTGGTCATGTGACAGAATTAACATAAACAGACAGAAACAAACTCAAGTGAATAGATAGATGCCCGTTCACTTTACATTTTTATATAACAGTCAGAAAGCAAATAAATTTATACATAAATATAAAAAAACGAAGTCCCACATCCTTAGTTATAGCGTCAATAAAAAACAAGACACTAAGACTTATTGGTGGATAAACAATGCAATTTTGTTTCGGTCAAAGTTAGTGTTATTATGGGATTAGTCGAATAACACACACACTTAGTAATTTCTCAATTGACAAGATGTCAACACTATACACGCTTTTCGTTGTGAAAATTCCATTTTATCCTACAACGGTTGCTTAGTCATATTTCCTAATCAAATTTGTTAAGTAACACCTATTGAATTATTGCCCGTTATCTATTTGTGGTATTTGTTGAAATCTTAGCACTTCCTTCTTAAACGGCGATAAATTAATTAAAATGATCGGTGATTTATTTGTCTGATAAGAATATCCATTCGATTTTACTGACACTTGCAATTACCAAAAGTTTTATCCAATTTGCATTAATAAATCCCAGACATGATATTTTCCCGTAGAATTGAACTTGTTATCTCTCAAACCCCGAAAAAAATGAAAACCCAAACGGAACAGTATATCTATATCAATATATATGATCATGCACGAAGTGAACGAAATCTTTCCATCTGAGATTAACATGTAGAAAACTTCGTAAAACAACAATAATTGGGTCTGGGACATCTAGGCAGTAGAAACATGAACAATTATACTATAGATGGTCGTATATAAATTATAGTTTGATTTTAGAATCGAACTATTTTGATTTGAGCGCTGCTGACGAGTCTCGTGGGACGTGCACAATGATATTATTATCTTTAAATTGACTTTGAGGAGTTCTTATAATCAGTGTAATGATTAAGTTCCGAGTAGAAGTATGAGTATACTGTCATATCAGAGCGAGTTTGCGCGAGGGCAAGACTTCTACATGCTCTATGTATTGAATAAGACCATATCTTACTAGTATAACAATCTGTCACACAAGCGCGCACAGAAAGATACAAACTCTTGACCTTGACTTTAAGTTAGTTTGAGAGGAAAATAATCAGTCATCCTTCGTGAAATGTTCATGTTTTATATAATAGTCAAAGATCAAAATATTACAAAGCAAACACTTTAATAAAGTTTATGAACTTTTAATATGAAAGAACTTTTTGTAATGTTTTTCATAGTCGAAGGTTGACAGCGGTCAACTTTTTACGATCGATTTATGACACGCGAAGAAAAATGACCCTTCTAAATTTTTTGTGTCATTTTGAAGATTTTGAGAAGTACAGAGCAAATACGAAAAATTATGGCCTTTTGTTAAGGGAACAGTTAAAATGTAAAACAGTTAACCTATAAAAATAGCAGGAGTCTTTACAAACTATTCAAATTTGATAACCCAATACACCATTGAACGGGAAGTTGGAATGCAGGGTTTTGTTCCCACATTGAAAATTCTGAATGAATGGGAGATCATCGCGACGAGATGACCGTTAATTTAAAAGGAATTCCATTCAACATTTTTACCTTGAACCACGGTATGACCAACTTGTTATTTTCTACCACCTGTCGCACCTTGCGCTCTACCTGACAGGTAGAAATTGTTTGGTCGTTATAAACATCCAAAGACAGATGTGACACCTTTCTTATGAGGGTCAGAGGGGTGGTCCGCGGGGAGTCTAGGGAGTATCTATTCTTCTTTAAAAAAAAAACACTCGCAATGTTTTGGCCAGAAGAAAAAGTCAAGTAATTTGAACATCTGCCGGTAGTGAATCCCGGTCAGTGTCATTCTTATGTCAAGAAGTAATATCTTTTAAATTAGGTCAAATCAAAACCCTAGAGTACACTAAGGATAATTTATTCTTGACATCCCATTATTATTAAAATTAAAGATTTGTTAAAATGAATGCACAGGAAATGCAAATACATTGTGTGATATATTTAAATATTTCCCAATCATGGTCCTACAAGCATTCCTTCAGGCATATCATTCTAAAGTTAAGATCGAAAAGTTATAACTTTTTACGCAAATTTATTTTTGATGATGCTTGACTTATTGACACACGTGCTCGTCTCGTGAATGAATTTTAAGCTATCCATACTTTTTCATTGATAACTGCATTGAATTTATGATTTTCAAATTTTGCTTCAGTTATCACACAAGCAGAAGAAACTAAATTATTTTCTTTTTAAACCATCCTGATTGCGTAAGAATGGTCACAGAAAGCAAATATTGAAATAATTGCATAAGGACAACTATAGCGGTACAAAACTTCGTTTTCAAGACCCCCCCCCCTCCTCGCCCGGTAAAAAAATCCCAACAAAAACAAAACATAACGCCAAATACAGTATTCAATGGATAACCTCTGACGTTAGAAGGAAAGGCGATTTATTCAGAAACGGCCACCACTGATCACCAAGTCGATCACCATAGATAAACAATTTCCAAGTGTCCATATCTATTAAAATGTCATAATTCCTTAAAGTGCAAGACCTGTTGTGAAGTAGTCAAAGAAATGCAACACGTTGATTCTTAGTGACAGCTGTAAAGCGATCTGACCAACATGTTGCCACGGTCATTTTTCGTAATTGTTTAAAGGATAAAAAAATCAAGCTGTGGCAAATTGATAATAAATGCTATAATTTAATATATTTTTATACCTTTAAGAACTAAATTATCGATAAATAACAGCTTTCCCAAATAAATATCAAATAGGTAAATAAATATATAATTGTATACACGTCGTTATTTGCAGTTTCTAAATCTAAAATGTGTTTCAATTTGTTGTTTGCGACGAACTTCAACTTCAACAAATATCAAGGGTAAATATATCAAAAGACACTCCTTGAATGCAGATACATGTATACTGTAACAAACGCAGAAGATTGTCTAGCCCCTTGAATGTGTGTAACTTTAAGTGATTTCGTTGTATTCGTTTCAACAAAATAATTAAGCCGTCTTCTCTATTTTAGATTTCTTTTTTCAGATTTGAGCGTTCCTGAAAGTTCTCACGACATTCTTTTGGTAGAACCGAGAGTGAAGGAAGAAGAAGTAGAAGTCGAATCTGAGGCTTCAAATTTACCAGCAGTGGTATCGTGCGATAAATCACCGACCTATCTTTCAAGGGCCATAAGCAAGGTTATTACAGTAGACTCGGTAACTGGAGCCATTGAAAATAAGACCTCGTCGGTAAACACTTTCATTAAGGCAGAGATACCAGATCCGGAACTTGACGCTGAAGTAGCCTATCATACTGACAGGTCACTTTCTAGTACCACACATGACAATAGTACATGCTCTAGACCTATAAGCATATCCTCGGTGGAAAGCTCCGGAAGTCAAGTTTTCCATAGCAACACGTACAGTGATATCTCAGAATCGAGTTTTCAAGAACATATTCAAGGAAGGATTGCACCATTATCGCTTCCCCTGATAACCCCTCATCAGCCATTACCTCCCTTTGCTTCTCTGGCTTACAACGTTTTTATATCATCTAGACAAACAATGGGTGAAACATTACAGGAGACAGTTACCATGGATACACAACCAACAACAGTAATGAAACTTCCTCTTCGATTTCCATTAAACAATAATCAGGATCAGTGCTCATATAAAAATGAAAGACTTACAGATGATAATCAAAAGTGTGTGAACGAACAAATAAAAGACACGAGAGTGAAATTAGCGGAAGAAAAAAGTGAGGAGAAATCCGAAACTTCAGAACAAAAACAAATCAAAGACAATTTAAAAGAAACAATAAAAAGTGCTCCCAAAATATGGAACCCTTTCCATCATGTATCTACACCAAAAACAAACAAAGTGCTTCCGATTTCACCTGTTTTTAACTCTCCTGTTAGTCATATTGTAAATAATTTGAGAAGTCCATATTTGCCTCCACCTGTTGTTAATTATGCTGCTCCACTTATTGCAAATTCATATCGTCATTCAGAAAGACTGGGTTCACCTCAGATGAGAACACCAGAAGCACGTATTTCAGAAGCTGAAAGATGTTACAACTACTCGTACAGTACTGGGTCCCCGTTCTTACGGGAACCAGGTAGTTCCTTTCAAACGGTTCCACAGATAAACGCTTCTCAGAATTTAAATTCTGTTTTCTCACCAAGAATACCTAGTCCATTTTTACCGTACAGGACCCATTGCACGCCCGAATCTTATTCTTCAAGTACAGTGCAACCTTCGAGAACCTCAACTCCTAGCATAACGCCACATCCGACAACGCCAATTCATCGAATTACTCCAATTTCGTCAACACCGATTCGTTCAATACCAGAAGCTCATATGTCAAATGCACAGAAACGTCCTTGTACACCAGTGTCTGAAACACCAAAACGACAACGTATAGACAATGTTCCATTCCAAATATATAAGGAAAGTCCGACGCAAAGTTTTGACCATTGTTTTCAGAATTTGCCGTACCGATGTTCTAGCACACCAGTCATTACAAACAACGCTAGTCAAAACCAGGAGAATTCATCGGTGAACAGAACACCAGTCACTCATCTACAACAGAGGGCAGCACTGCAGCATGGGTCTCCTATTCTGACACCATCGTCTATCTCCAAAGAAAATATACCAAACCAGAGTTCCAAAGACGGAGTTTTGAAAGTCGTAAAGGTATGCATACATTTGTGTTCTATATATTTAAACGGTGAAAATAATAATAGTTTAAGTAAGAACATTATAAAAAAATTTCTCAAATTGTTCTTCAATCTTCTTGGACCGTTTTTTTCCGGAACCCTTCCATATAATTTCATAAGGGTCAATTTAGCTGGATTTTAGGGAATTCAAACACGAATCAATCTTTTAAACTTAAAGAGTGTTAAATTGAATGAATATTAACGCAAAATATGTAAAATACAAAAATTGACTCGTTTCCACCAAAACCACTGAAATATTGTATAATACAATCTCTTTTATTCTAGTTGCAAATATGTATGACATTGTTTTATGGCAACATGACTTGATTCAATTTTTATATATTTTTAGACACAGCAGACGCCTCAGAAATTTGAAGTGATAAATGGAGGTTACGGAATAAAGAACCCGTCATTTGTGCCGCCAAAACCTGCTGATATCACAAATATACAACAAGGTATGTACTTGTAAGATATACAAAAGACAAAAATGTTATCCATGGGACATCACTCCATGTCTACAACACTTTCAGTCACCAGGTGACGTTGTTTAGTACTTGGCACGCGCCGCAAACTGAGACTGAAGTGTGTCGTATTTTAAATAGACAATTTAGCCGTCACAGTTTCGCGCTGTTTTCTTATCTTAAGATGCCTGAGTAAAGACCATATGTTCACATTTTACTTCATAATTAAACATTTCCTTGTCATTATTTAAATGTTTGATTAAAAATGACTAAATCGTTAAAAGTTGCCACTTGACAAATTTCATTATGATTTAACTTTATTTACAAATCTGTAAAATGTCAATAAAGATCAATAAAATTCTTTTCACAAAGATTAATGTGCGATACTGGTCGTAGGTAAGCAGGTTACAAATTGTACAATTATACAATAGAGTGAATAGTGTCCATTTCAATTCAATTATGTAAAATTTAAATACGCCTTGTAGGATGTGAACTTTATATAACTTGACATTAGTTCAGTATTGGATAGTGTATTGGCACTTTACAATAAAACATTTTCATTTCTTTTTTTAAAGATCTAAAATACGCTAAATATCTTTAATATTAATTTTAGTAAACTACTAGAATTTTTACTCTCATATCGGGGCCTTTTAGAGTCGAGTTTCCAGTATGGGGTTTTCTATTTGTTGAAGTCCATACGGTTGCCTGTAATCTCCCAATACCACTTTATTTTCACTCTTTTGTAAATATTATTTTTTTACTGCCATTCGTAGAGGCCAAAAGCGGGCGCAGAAGCGACTACTTTTTTATTAATGTAGAAAATTTCGTGAAAGTACTAGAATCCACGAACACATATCGCGTTATGATTCCATTTGTGTATGCACATCGATATGGTAAATTTTAGTGATATTCAGAAATACTTCCACTTGTATATAAAATGTTTATTTATCTTTACAGACGAAAACGGAAAAGGAAGCTTTATGTGCAAAGTTTGCGGTAAAGAATTTACCATACAACGGTTGCTGAACCGCCATCTTAAATGTCATAGCGAGGCTAAAAGATACTTGTGCACTTTTTGTGGGAAAGGTTTCAACGACACTTTCGACTTGAAACGACATACTCGTATTCATACAGGTACGTCTAGTAATAAATATTTGATATTCATTAATCATAACAACTACTTTCTTCAAATAATCAGTTGTATTGTTGTCAAACATCCGAACTGTGCTTCACTGAGGTGTTCTAATATAATATCTGTTTAAGCACGTTCGTACAAAATCGTGTATTATAGCATCAGTTCTCGTAAAATAAAATAAATCTAGAACACTTACAATTTCATAGAACTAACACTTTTCGGATCAGCAAAACATATTTTTGAAGAGTATACAGGTTCTGCGTCTGTAATCATCTACAACCAATAAGTCGGCATTTTAAAAAGGAATACGAACTGTTGCTTAATGATAATAATAAATACATTCATGTGTACTCTTTTATTTGAAATTGTTAAACATACGCAATAAAACACTGGTCAATAAAACGAGTAGCCTTATACTATATCAAAGTAACTCTCTTTAACGATTTATTAAATGATGGTTGTTTTCATAAGAGGTTTACGTGTCAAAGTATCCATCGCCGCTATGTAGCCTTTTGTGCTGTTGTGGCGTTGAACAAACACCAATCAATGTTTACATCGCCGTGATTTTAGATTTTTGCGCTGGTGCGGCGTAGAGCAAACACCAATCAAACAAAGTTTACATCGCCGCTATGTAGCTATATGCGCTGGTGCGGCGTAAATCAAACATCAACCAACCAAAGTTTACATCGCCGTGGTATAGCCTTTTGCGCTATTGCGGCGAAAAGAAAACGCCAATACATCAAAGTTTTCATCCGCGCGATATAGCCTTTTTGCGCTAGTGTGGCGTAATGCAAACACAAATCATCCAAATTCATATGAGGTTTACGTGTCAAAGTATCCATCGCCGCTATGTAGCCTTTTGCGCTGTTGTGGCGTTGAACAAACACCAATCAAAGTTTACATCGCCGTGATTTAGCTTTTTGCGCTGGTGCGGCGTAGAGGAAACACCAATCAAACAAAGTTTACATCGCCGCGATGTAGCTATATGCGCTGGTGCGGCGTAAATCAAACATCAACCAATCAAAGTTTACATCGCCGTGGTATAGCCTTTTGCGCTATTGCGGCGAAGAGCAAACGCCAATCCATCAAAGTTTTCATCCCCGCGATATAGTCTTTTTCGCTAGGGCGGCGTAAAGCAAACACAAATCATCCAAAGTTTACATCGCAGCGATATAACCTTTCGCGCTAGTGTGGCATACAGACTACACAAATCAACAAAAGTTTACATCGCCGCGATATAGCCTTTTGTTCTAGTATGGTGTAAAGTAATCACCAATCAATCAAAGTTTATATCGACGCGATAAATCAATTTGCGCTCGTGCGGTTTTAAGCAAACCAAACTTTTACTCAATTAACCAAAGTTAACAACTTGAACTTTTTCTTTTAACTCACTATCACATTTATACGTAAGCATGATATAACTATGTTCTTTATTTCAGGTGTAAAGCCATACAAATGCGAGCATTGCGAGAAGGCGTTCACACAGCGATGTTCATTGGAATCGCACAGTCGCAAGGTACACAGTATGGAACTTAGCTTTGGTTACAAACAGCGACGCAACAAAACGTACGTTTGTGAGGATTGTGGTCATTCTACAACGGATCCGGAAGTTCACTTCAAACATTTGAAAGATCACCATCCTAACTGTCCAGCGCTTTCCAAACCGCATGATAAAAGACATTTCAAATTCCAGGCAAATGGAAGACCCGCTGGTTCGCCTTTACGACTAAGACACTAACTTTTGTATATTTTTGTTTCTTGTTATTGTTTCAAAGTATTATTTATTTTCCGTCCCATTGTTGTATATTAATTGAAATACGTTTGTATGAAAAATAGGGCTAAATTTGACAGTTCAAGGGAAATGGCGTGCAATACATAACCTTGGGCTCTCTGTTTATATGTATAAAGATATATCATGAATGAAATCCTTGAATGAACTGAATTCCATGTATGCTGTTTCATTATGGGCATGCACCATTAAAATATGAAAACTGTGTATTTTTTACGTTTTTTTTTGTTGTTATACAAGAAGCACAGAAGATAATAATGCATGGTTGTTCTAACCCTCGTAAGTTTAATGATCGAAAAAGGAAAAAAAAAACCCGACGAAAAAAAAACCACTGAAAACAATATACAACAGTACACAAACGCAACATATAAAAACATACTGAGTGACACGAGCTCATGTCGTGGGCCTCAATCCTTAGGTTCTGGTTGTCTGGGACTACAAGATTGAAGTCACGCTTTTCGATATCTAAGGTTTATTCTACAGCCATGAAACAAGCACATGTATGACAGACGACGCTATCTGTTCGCCGCCGACAAGCATAAAAAGGTATACAGTCCCGTAGAATAGCATAAACAGGCTCAATTATGTCCTACTTTTCCAGTAACCAGAAATACCAAATAGAGGTATATAACACTCAATCAAAAACTGTGGATGTTATCATGTGTACCTCAAAGATTGGCACATACTGCGCCCAATGTAGCATCTGTTGCTCGTGTAGGTACATGTACACACTCGGTTATTAGTTTAATGCAGTGACGTTAAAGGGGTAGGTGCAATAAGGTCATTATTTGGCCAAATTGTAACTGCAAATCTTAAAGTTATCATACATATTCTTTAATTTTTCCAAACTATACTTGGGTACAATTAAGGTATTCTGAAAATAAAAACAATTTCACACTAAATGAGTTACCATGGCAACAAATCATGACAATAACAAGAATGTGTCCTCAGTACACGAATGCCCCACTAGCACTATCATTTTCCATGTTCAGTGGACCGTGAAATTGGGGTAAAAACTCTAATTTGGCATTAAAATTAGAAAGATCATATCATAGGGAACATGTGTACTAAGCTTGAAGTTGATTGGACTTCAACTTCATCAAAAACTTTAACCTGGAGCGGGACAGACGGACGAACGGACAGACGGACGGACGAACGGACGGACGAACGGACGGACGGACGAACGGACGCACAGACCAGAAAACATAATGCCCCTCTACTATCGTAGGTGGGGCATAAAAATTGCACATTTTGTAAAATTTCTTGATTTTCCTTGTTTTTCATCAAATTTTTAGTAAATTATAGGTTAGAAAAGTCTTTGCGCACCCAAGAAACAACTTTATATTTGGTGAGATTCGGTCAATAGTTGTAATAAAACTTCTTTAAATTAAGGAAAAGAGGGCTATAGATAACGACTATACGAACATATCTGCCGTCATCTGTGAAATTTACAGATGTTACATAACAATAAAGTATTATATACCTTAAGAACACAAGGGTTGGTCTATAGGAATAAGTATATTTGATTCATTAAATATCCAATTACTATATCAAACAGGAGTCCGAGATGTGGTATGCTGGCCATTGAGACAACTATATCCATCATAGTTCATATTACGTGGATGATAGGAACTATTGGTCACCGATGCTGCATTCTTTTTATGTATATGCCTTATGTTTCCGCATTCACGATATCCTCAATCAGAACCGATCCACTCACGCATGTAATAATGAAAATTTGTAGTTTTCAGATTTATTAAGACGTCTATCAACTTCGGACAGCGTAAAAACCGCCCAAAACGACATTCATACCCATCGACAAAAAAAACCCAACAACAACTAAATTTGAACTTGTAGGTCTGTTAACAGAACCATTTCAAAATTTAAATGTTTCTTTTTTCGTCAATTTCTCGTGGGGAACTGATTTTGTAGGAGTTTAATTCCATGTACAACAGTCAATGATACATGTATCTCTTCGTTAAAGTATTCACCGCAGCATAGCATGTTGCGATTTAGAAATGTACATACCTTTAGAAGAGGTGACAATTGTTCCACTCAAGCACACCCGGAAAATCCTCTCACGTCTTTCATTGCAGAACCAATTGTTCTGCGTGTGTAGATTACCAGCCGTGCATGGTGTATCAAATGATTGTAAGGTGTATTTGTCTGTCTGGAATCGTCATCTGACCGTGACCACATTTTATGGTGCATTAGGCAATGTTAAGTTTTTAAAGTTATTTTTGGTTCTTGGATACTTCAAGAAATTTGTCTGACTATATAAAATTTTATTGAAATCATATGATAGATTGATTATAAGTTTTGGTGGCATGGTTCATTGGTCAATTTTTAGTTCGTTTCTAAAAAAGGTGTGCACGTACAAAATTGTATTTGCAATTTTTTTTCTTCTGACCTTGACCTCATTTTTATGGATCCTCTTAAGTTTATGTTATACTTGAAGTAAACCTTATATTTAAGACTAAATATAAAATCAATGGTCAGTAAGACAGGCGAGACATTCCAGTGCAAGCACTCTTGTTTTATTTACATTCAACAACAAGCGTCTCTCGACTTGGCGAGATTTTTAAACATTGTGATTCCCACAAATAGGAATAGTCGTTTAGCAGCACACCCGTCTTTTTCAATTGGCCGTTTCAAAATCTAAAGGACTATGCGTATAGGCTAGTTCCGGGATATGGTTTTCAGACGAATCTGTCATGTGACTTCCATCACCACGTGACAAAAATGAATGCAAAGGAATTTCCAACACATGTTGAGCAAGCGGATGAAAAAGTTTTATTTTATACTGCACACAATATCTGGGAAATTAAAATCTGAAAGGATTGTCACCCTCCTTCAGTCATACGTCAATCACGATTATGTACTTATGGAACATTAATTATGTCTATACTACCCTACAGAATAACGGTTATGAAAGTGCCGGAAACTTTAATAGAGCAGGGATACAGACGCGCCTTCTATCTGGTAAATGACGTCACAAAGGCGTGCGAAATTGACGATCTTTTCCGGTAAAAGACATGATTTCAGAAATGACCTACTGGTCGTACCGCAAAATGGAAATAACGTCACGGCATTGGTTGAATTTCCATTTTTTTGAACGTTTTCAACCAATCACGACGTGTTGGTGTACACTTTTGAAAATATTACCCAGAATGCATTAGATTCTGAAACATCGAATTGGCTCGAATCTTCTAGTGTACTTTACTTTATTAGTTTACTACTCAACTAAACATAATGTAACAATAATGTAAGACCAAGTAAAGAGCTAACTAAAATTTTAAAGAAATCAACGTATTATAGACCTAGCTAAGCATGATGATATATATACATCGATCGGAAAATGCAGGAATTCAGTAAAAGATAAACGTGGTATAGGTATTTGCTTACAGTCGATTTCAATGAGTGTGTAGCTGAAGTAATATCTGGTAAGCATGTTCGAATTACTTGAAAACTTAAATTTTACTGATGGGTGACTTTAACGGAAAATGTATCGAGAAGTGTCAAATTAATTATTTTAATATCCGATGATGTATGAATCGGCATCTTCCATTTTCTACATTTGAAAATGCCTGTACCAAGTCAGGAATACGACAGTTGTATATTCGTTTGATGTGTTTTGTCATTTGATATTGTCATGCGAGTACGGACTTTCCGATTAAAATTTTCCTTGGAGTTCAGTATTTTTGTGATTTTACTTTTTTTATTATAATGGAAAACGGCTTCATCAGTTTATAGAAGCACGTGAGCTATGTGCTGTTAATTGCCTCTCGGTTTGTCAAGGATTATATCCGCGATAGACTATGTTCTTTTTTCAGAAGCCCTTAGTTTAAGTTTAAAGATATTCTTTTTTACAAAAGTAGCAAAAGGGATTTTACACAAGTTATAACACATCAGCGATGTCCTCTACCTATATAAATATAAAAACAAACGTAAGTACATTAGATGATGACGAAAAAAACATAGTAGGAATGCATGTAATACATACTACAAACGAAAATAAAAACAAAAAATACAATATAATAATTATAAGGAATAATACTGAAAAACTGGAGTGAAGAGTTGGAAAGTAGAAATTTAGAATGTTAATTGATTGTACAGACTCAAAAATGTCTCTGTTTTGCTGAAAAGAAAGGTCTACGTCACCAGCCAATAAAAGCTCAATGGATAAAGCATATCTTTCTAATTTTGAAAACGATATTTCTTTTGCTTCGATAGTTGTGAAAAGCGCACTAAAAATAGTGTATACTTTCCTCAACAGGGTGGCCTATATGCAGCTGCATGCGGGACTGGATTTAATATTAACACGATGTAAATCTGAATTTAAAGAACTACACATATTTCTCAAACGTGTATGAATGATAAGTTTTCTATCACCACAACTGAAATAGGTAGGTGGCTGTAATTTGGACTTCATCTTTCGTTTGAAAATATTTATATTTTTGGACGTACGTATGTCGGAGTTAAGGCTTTTCCATTCAATAGTAGTACATTGTAGATGGAAAAAAGGATTTTCTGGTTATGTCAAGTCTATAAGCAGGTACTGCATAGTTATTACTGTTTCGTAAATCGTAGTTCGATATTTGACCAACAAGTGGGGCATTAAATCGCAGGGATAATCAAGGGCAGTCCAATTATGTAAAGAATAGAACATATTAAGCTTTTTAAAACATATTGAGCTTTCTGGACTTTCTTCTGTCCGCAAGCAATTGCCAGTCAGTTTCAAAATATATAGCTTCCCGACTAGCAAACACGGGAAACCCAGTTACTAATCTTCCTTCTTCCAACCGAACATGTTCTAAATTGTCGAAATCGTTTTGAGTACAACCATCCCTTAACTCACATGCATATTCCATAATGGGTCTTATAAAAGTTGAATATATACGAGCAAGATAATTTCTATTCAATACATATTTAAATTTTTTAAGAACACTTAATCTTGTGCTTGTACACTTAAAATGTTTTCTATATGTGTATGGAAATCAATTTACCATTGGAATAAAAAGTAATCTTTAAGTATTTATGACAGGAGACAAATTCTAGCCCTCAAGCTAGGTTCACACTGCCGATCAGATCAACTCGATGATCCCGATTGTCCAAATATCCACGACCAAGCTCAACCTATATTCTTGATCGGGCCTGTTTACGACTTCTCACCGACCGCAATCCGACCTAAAATCGACCATTCACGACTCCTTAATTACTCCATCACGACAACATTCGATAATTCCGATCAATTCACGATCTTTACACGATCTTTACTCGACTAGCTAGACCAAATCAACTATTCACGATCTCAGCCTGATCTCGACCAGACCAAATCGACCTGATCGTATATGGGTCGTATGGATAATCGGGAATTGGTCGGGTATGCACATTTAAAGCATTAAAACCTCCGAATTTTTTTATTCTCCGCCGCTTCGGAGTGGACATTAAGTGTTATTCTTGTCCGTCAATACGTACGTACGTCCCAACATGGCCCTTTATAATGTTATATATGCTAGCTGGGGCATTATTAGTGTCCCAAGGACATTCTCCGTTTATTTGGTTATATTCAGTAGAAGGTCCGAGTAAAATCACACATTTAAACTATCTACATAGAAATAAAGCAGTTAGATTTGTGGGCAAGGTGGTAAGAGCTCAGAGAGACAAGTAAATAGCTGTGACGGAGCTTGTAGAGTTCATAGAAGACGAAGAAGATGGTGTAGACAGCAACAGGCGCCGAGAAATCTAGGTGAGGCAGTGGCTGACACGACACACGGCCACTTTAAGAGACTTGCACTAACTCAACAAAGAGGAACCCAATGCTTATAAAAACTTCCTCATAGTGGACACTGATATGTAATAGTAGTTGTATTGCTCTTTTTTGGAAATGACGCCACAAAATGAGATGTTAGATATCAATATACATAAACTTTACCATCCCCATTTCCTTGCTTTCTTACAAATAAAAGCGTACTGTTTGTCAAATGTATGTGCATAAGTATGTAAGCAGTATTTTTCATAGATTTGATATCCAGTAGTTGAATGGTTAAATATATTTATTTTCTTTTTGCTGTATGGCAACAACCTGTATGTTTTGCCCAAAAATATTGCAAACAGAGGTCAAAGACATATTTTCCCCAAATTTGACCCTAAGTAGAATTTCAATCCCCTGGAGTGATACATTTTCTGAAACAGTTTACAATTTTACATATATCTATCAAGCTAAAGATCAAGAGTGCATTTCTTTCTAACCAAAGTTTGGTAAAATAGTTGAAATTTTTAGTATTTTTAGACAATGTTTTGAGTGATGACAAGCAAGAACACGTTTAGATAATTGATTTAATGTTAAAGTTAGAAAGAAATGCATAGTTTGAACTAACAAACGACGAACGATAGACGCATTTGCAGCGAGTGTACAGTTTGTCAAAGTTTATGCAAACTTTGCAAAAGTATGTTAGAAACAATTGACCAAAACGTGTGCTCGCTGATCAGTTTGTATCGTTACTGTTAGAAATTAAGAGATTCGCACCAAATAAATAGTTGTCTTTCGTCTCATTTTTGTGTGAAATTCAAATTACGTCAAAAAGTTCGAATGAAAAAAAATGACTGTAAGGTGACCTGTATAGTTGTTATTGATAATTTCTGTGTCATTTGGTGTTCTGTGAAGAGCTGTCTCCTTGGCAATTGTACCACATCTTCTTATTTTATGCAACAAAAGTTTCCGGACAGACAAAACAGAAAATAGCCCATAAAACAGGTAAAATATAATCTTGATGTTCTTATAAACCAACTTTGAAAGATAACTTAGTCATCAGCAGTCTTACAATTAATATCATTGCACAATTACTTTAATATATGAAAATCCGCCGGTGCCAAAATTGCAGGATTTTCTTCCCTTCCGGAACAACTGAGATAATCCTAGGTTTTGTTGGGTTACGTGTTGCTAAGGATTTAGTTTTCTATGTTATGTTGACTGCTGTTTGTCTTCTCGTCGGTTACCGTTTTGTCGCTATGGTTGGTCGGTTTGTTTTCGACCTCTGAGTTTGATTGTTCCTTTGGTGTCTTTTGTCTCTCTTTTAAAATGTTACCTCTCCTTACAAAAGACACGTACTGTACATGGAGGAATTTTTGTACAGTTAAAAATAATGTTGCCAATATATTTTTACGCAAGCAGAGTTATGAGAGTTAATCAGATCTGCACACACTTTTAGAGAATCGTGTAGCAGTCATGTGTTCTCGTATATGGCCGAGTAGACATCGAAGAATGGTCGAATGTGGTCGCGAAGGGATCGGGTATTGGTCGATTTAGTCTGGGATACTATAAATATAAAAGTCGCAGTGATCTGGAAGAAAGCGATCGGACATTGGTCGAGTTAATATGGAAATGATCGGACATCAGTCGAGCAAAGGTCGAAATGATCGAGTACTGATTGGTAAAATTTTTGAATTCCAAACAAACTCGATCTCTACACGATCCTTTCCCGATCAATTCGAACGCTACTCGACGAGTTCTCGATCTCTTCTCGAGTGACTTGCTTCTCAATCCTTACTCGAATGTTTTTGACATGTCATTCCCGATTGTCCCACTTTTTAAAATTTTAGAGTTCTGATTGTCCCACATGAAAAGTTCTGATTGTCCCACATGAAAAGTTCTGATTGTCCCACATTATTTTATGAAGTAAAATGTTCTTAGATAAACAAGACTATTGTTTGTTTTGCTAAATAAACAAGAACTAATTATTGTACATTTAATATGAATTTTAAAAAAGTATATAAAAAAAGTTTTTTAAATCATTAGATAAATGCACTTTTTTTTTTATTAAAAAATATATTGATTCTGATATATGAAATATATCTACAATGTTATTTTTACGTTATTTATAAAACAAATGTCAATACCTTAATTTTAAGTACTTTTTTCTCTGTAAAGTTATTAAATATATATAGAAATAATGCATGCAATTTAAAATAATAAAATCATTTACATTCTACACTCTACTCGTTGATAGAGATGTTTCCATTTTAACTAGGGAAGTCAGAGGTCATTTTATATACAACATTATCTGCACTATTGAAGACTGCTAACAACAAACGTCAGATGCACCTAAAGACAACAACATTTTTTATTGATAACAAAGCTGCTGTCTAGAATTTTGCCAGATCAGCCTTTCCAAGAATCACTATTAATTAAAGGTTGTTTTTCCAATATTCCCATTGTTTTTGCAGTCAACAGCACAGGCACTTGTCTCTGAAAAAATGTACTAATTACCTTAACATAACACGTGTTATATTAAGGTATATAGGGGGAACAAATTCTTAGACAAATGCGTCTGTGGTCAACAGGACTCTTCATCAACTTTAAAGAAAACCAAACTTCCATAAAAAATAAGAAGATGTGGTATGATTACTAATGAGGCAACTCTTCCAAAGAGACCAAATGAAACAAATTAACAACTATACGGCCTTCAACAATAAACAAAGGCATAACTGCATAGCTATAAAAGCCCCAAAATTACAAATGTAAATAAATTCAAACGATAAAAGTAATGGAATCATTTATGTCCAAAATAATGAATGAAAAACAAACGACAACCACTGAATTACAGGCTCCTGACATGGGGTAGACACATACATAATGTGGTGGGGTCAAACTTTTTGAAGGCACTTACCCTCCCAATGGGACAGTGTTTTAACAGTACAACATAAGAATAAACGTGGACGGTTGCTAATACATCACCACAAGGCAACACAGACACTAAGATCTGAGAGTACTCGCAGTTACTGAAAGCTAGTTTAAATCCAATAAAAACAAATTAAAAACAAATAAGACTAAGATTTTATGACTTTTATATTATATTCCATGTTTGATGATATACTTCAATTGCACCTTCTATGTGAAAAATAAAATATGTAAATATTATTATTTGTTTATGTTTTTTTTTCATATTTTATAAGTTACATTGATAAGTAACCTTTAATTAAATGCAACACACTATAAAAACAACTTAATCACTAACATATAACAATTCCCAATTGTCCCACAAACATATTCCCGATTTTCCCACAAAATTTCATTACTTTTTTACCTGTAATTTCAAAAAGTGGGACAATCGGGAAGACACCAGAAATTCAGATCGATGACGAGCAAGGTAGACTATCCCGAACATCCTTGTCGATTGAGTCAGACCAGTCTCCCGATCACGTAATTTGTCTTGATCGGGCTTGGTCGAGTTGATCTGATCGGCAGTGCGAACCTAGCTTAAGCCCCGGTCACAACAGATCGTACGACTTTTTGTCGTGGAAGATCTATAAAATAGTTGTCGTTGCCCTGTCGTGCAAGATGTCAAAATAATATTTCGAGTGGTCAAATTAGCTAAGACATGCCCACGATTGTTCCACGATGGGTACAAGACATTCAAAAATATGTAATTGTACTGTCGTGTGTGCTTGTCGCAAGTCGTACGACAATCGTGAGTTGTTTTGGGCTATTTTCAGGTTTTCATGTATTGGGATGCGCGTGTGACTGTCGTGCCACTGTCGTATGACGGTTGTGCAACTGTGATGCGAGTGGCGACTCTCAGCGAAAGTTCTTTAAACATGTCAGGCTCCATCCGCATGAATCTAACGAAATCACAGGCAGACTCCCGTTCCAACTCTTGCATCAGTGAACTATACTGCCCAAACATCAGGCGCCGTTCGATCCATGGCTTAACCCACCAACGTCGGGCGTTCCTATACTGTTCACGTGCTCGAATGAACGCTAATAGGACTATATTTCGCTCTTGTTGGAGTCCGACAAGGCGCACATTCAACATTAGTCGCAACGTTACACGTGTTATTATATATGAAGATAGTATTTTCGATCTACAAAGTGTCCATGTATATATGTATATAATAACACGGACTGAATTAAATGTAAAAATATGTAGTATAAAGAATAAAAATAATAAATAACTGCTTTCATTTGGAAAATTAACGATAATACTGATAGGCACACTTGTCGGTCAACCCTAAATCTAACTTTCAACGCATCAGTGCCTATCAGAAAAATAACGTCTAATATAAATACTCTTTGGGGTTAATGGAAAAAATCCGTTTATGATGCTGCTGATTTTTCTATCTGAAAAACAAACCATTCTAAGCAATATCGGATGTTCTGGGACAAAAACATGACCTTTTGTTTAAAAGCAGAATAGAAAGTAACCATCGAAAGATAATTCAAGACAAAACCCGTGACTGTAATAGCGAGACTAATACTTATAAACTCAGGAAAGTTAAAGTGCAAGCTACATGTAGAAGCTATTAAAAAGAAGGAAAACGCTCTGAAATCCAAAGCTTATATAAAAGATGAAGAGCAATAATCCAAAAGTTCCAAAAAGTATAGCCAAACCCGTGAAAGGAATTAGAGCTTTGCATGATGGAGATACATTCCTTAATTTATAATAATTTCTAACATTTTGTAAAAGCAAATTTTAATAACACAAAAAAATCCGTATTTTCATGCCAGTACGTTTTTGCGTGCGTTTTTGCGTTTTTGATCACGCTAAAGTTCGATGGCGACATTGTGACGCTATGTGTTGATAGCTTCACCGGAGTCCGATGGTCTACACGAACTACATTTGCTTTATGCTTTTCGTATCGATGTAGAAGTCAATGTTATCTTAAAGTAGTTTTTAAGGTTTTTAAGTTGATGTTTACCCATTGTGGAATCTATATATATTTTATTATTGTGGTAGGGGTAAATTTGAACTCTGAAAATTCAGTTTCTAGCAACCAGACTTTTTATTTTTTTAGTTTTTTTCAATAATCACTATTTCTAATTTAAAGATACTATATTTAGTGCCGTGTGGAGACAGTAGAGTGCCTCCCCGTGCTTCAGGTTTATGCTCTTATAATATACTAGATTATGGAGTGTGTGTCCGAGCGAGAACTTCTCTAGTTCATTACTTTAGGAATATTTATCAAAAAGAAGTATTTCAATATTCAGCCCCATTCTACTATTTAGTCAGCCGTCAGTCGCTACCCTGATATACCCTATTTTTCCGGGTCACTAATACTAATAGCGTTTGACATTTTTAGCCGAACAGATTTATCATTTTTACATAACTTAATTTATTGTATGCTGGTTCATATTCTGGGGCCTGTTTATCGAAGCTGTCTTAGGATTAGGACGTGTCCTAAGACCAACTTAGGACACATCTTAGTCCTAAGTGGGTTTATCAAACATGTCGCAATTTAGGAAAATCCTAGAAATTGTCCTAACTTTAGGATACCAATTTAGGTGTCTTAAGATGGTCTTAGGATGGTCCTAACTTTAGGATATATTCGAATTTCGTCTTTTGATCATTTTCAAGCGTATTATTTTTTTAGCAGTAGTAAAAATAGTTGAAATTCCCCGTATTTATATGAAAAATGCACGAGATTTGCCTTTGAACTGTTAAAGGATGAAACTGTGACACTTCGAATTCAACTGACTCAAGAACATGTTATGATTTTTAAGGATTATTTATCTAGTTTACAATTAGTTTGTTAAATTTTTATATAATACGTAGTTACTATTTTTGTCTCATGTTTTTTTTCCCATACAGTTTAAATGTACAATTATTAATCAAAAATTATTTAATACCTTTAATTTAAAACTAGTTATTAGTTTCTAATTAACCATATCTGAAAATAAAAATTTTGATAAAATATGATATCATATTTTATTTTTTTCATATTCAATTTGTATTTTCTTTTCCGCCAATATTTAGGACAGCGGTTAGGACGTCCTAGCTAAGATATTCCTAAGATAGCTTCAATGTGCATGCTGAGACGTGTCGTAAGTCGGTCCTAACTTTATCCTAAATTATGTCCTAGGAAATTCTTATGACCGATCTTAGGACAATTTTGAAACTGATATAACTTGAAAAACAAACAGTATTATTTATTTACTCACATGAAACAAACCGGGATGTGGTATTCAGTACGTAGGTGAAACTGGGAGATATTAATCTAAACGAACTCAAGAACATCTGTATCGTTTTAAAAGACCCAATAAATTCAAAAGTATTATTTATCAACACCTTAAGAAGCACAATCATCCTATTAAATGTTTAGCAGTTCAACCTTTAGAAACTTGAAATCCTCAACGCCAAATTATATGGTTTACGGGGAACTAGGTCGTCATCCGATCGAAATAGATATTAAAGTTCGAACAGTACTATTCTGGGCAAATTTGATATCCCGGTAAACAAGCAAAGTTTTCCTTCATATTATATCAACTTTCTCGTCATATGAACGAGCACCATAATGTCCAGATAAAATGGATCCTGTTTATACAAAAAATATTTCAAGATTGTGGTTTCTCATACATATGGGAGTCACAAAATTTTGTTAATAAAGAATGGTTAAAAACTGTTATAAAGCAGAGATTGCTAGATCAATATATTCAGAACTGGAATTCCCTCATTCAAAATTCACCAAAAGGTATTAACTACAAAAATTTTAAGAAAAACTTGGAATTCGAAGAATATTTTAATATTTTGGACTTCAAAGACGCTATTGTTTTTTGTCGATTTACAACGACTAATACTAAGCTGCCGATTGAAACAGGAAGATGGCAAAACGTGATCAGAGAAAACCGCTTTTGCAGTCTATGTAACAATCGACAAATAGGTGACGAATATCATTTTATATTTGAATGCAATTTTTTCCATCAAAAACGCAAAGAGTTTTTAACTGAATATTTTACAAAACGGCAAAATACAGTTAAATTCTCTGAACTTATGTCAAGTACAAGAAAACCAGTTCTGAAGAAGCTTTGTTCTTTTATAAAAAATATAAATACTAGTGTTTGTACTCCTGGCTTGTAACTTTTGTAACCTCTCTCGCTTGTTTTGTACATATTGTAAATATTTATTGTTGTATCTGTTATCTCTGTACCGATGTAATGCATTGGCTTTATGAGAATAAAGATATATATAAGTAGTAAATAAGCAACCAGGGGTGGTGTTCTCGAAAGTATCCTAAGATTCGTCCTAAGTCATAGATAAGACCAATTTTAGGATGGACTTAGGATCAATTTAGGACACTCTTAAGTTGTGTCTCGAAGCTATCTCAGACGTATCTTATGTTAGGACGTCATAAAGATATCCTAAGTCGAAATTTTAAATTGTCAAATTTATTTTTTGATAAAACATTTAATAATGACTAAACCAATTAATAAAATTGTTTAGGAATTTTATAATTACAATTAAAGAATTAAATCCATGATTTTAAATGTAATACTAAAATTATACCAAAAAGGATTGTAATTTAAACTGGAAAACAACTTGTTTTGAAATGAAAATTGAATTGGTAGTGTAATCGTAAAAACGAGGTTCAAAGTTTAAAATCATGCATTATTTCTTTATATACGAGTCAAAACCGATGGTGCGTTTCATTTCAGGTTAATCTTCAGGTAAAAAAGTGAACAAAAAGCGAAATCCAAACTTAATTATGTTAGGATGAAGATAGGATGATCCTAAAACACCTAATTAGGTGTCCTAAAGTTAGGACGAAAACTGAGATATAATTGTAAATTAAGAGAGCTTCGAGAACACGACTTAGGATAAATACCTGTCATAAGATGGACTTAGGACACGTCCTAGTCCTAAGATAGCTTCGAGAACACCACCCCTGGTTAATCTCATTCAAAGTTTGTACGATCACGGAAAATAATTGAATTAAATTGGATTAAAAAATTACAGACAGCCTACCCTCTCGGTCTTAATGATAATATCATGGGAATTGGTAATATATCAAGAACCGATTCCGTTAACATTTTGGATATAGTTTCTAAACCTGTTCGTAAAAACCGTTCTCACGGTCTTAGAAAAAATCGCAATCAAAGAAAATTTCGGACCAATCATACCAATATTTCGGACTTAATTTCTATTTCAAAAAACAACGGCAGACATTATCTGTTAACAAAGCTCTGTTCATTACCGGTTAATAGGTTAAATAAAATTTTGGAGGATTGCAACACAATTTCATACAACAGTCCAAAGTATGAAATAGTTCAAATTATTATGGCATATTGTTATTCTAAACTATTTCCAAAAATTGATCGCCCTGAAGATCATAAAAAACATTTTATTAAAATAAAGTATGTCAATAAAGGTTTTGATTTTGTAAATATTGCCGGTATATTTAACGACCATTCTGTTAAATAACAAATTCCTGGATATTTTGAGAATACTGAGCTCCCTCTTATGTGTTATATTTACAAGAAATCTACCCGGAAATTTGTGTTTAATTATAACCAATGTGTAAAGATGCTAATATCAGTGAAAATACACCTACTTCATGTAATTGTAGTAATTCCGCATACATTTATGGACCCATTTCCCATGTTATAACAGGAGATCTTAACATCGTTCAAGACCGAGAGTTAAAATCATTTCTCAGTAAAGGACCTAAATATCGTCCCCCGTCAGTTATTAATTGGAATGAGTGTCGTAATATCATCCACGACTCACTCCGTACTTACTGTTTGAAATGGATAAAACGGGAAAAAGCTGACAAAAAATCTTTGGACTCATTCTTTAATTCAGTAATGCACATAGTTGATATACGTATTCAACATTTTAAAGAACATTTTATTATTAACAATAACCACAATAAACCTATTTCTCGTATCAAACATAAACTAAAAGAACTAGCCAAGGAATTTGTTTTTGTCCCGGCCGATAAAGCTGCTAATAATATTATTATTGTTTGACGTAAATTTTACATTGAGGTTCTGAAAAAAGAAATTACCAATTCACCAACATTCCAACTGACTCCATTTTCAGAAATCGACATCTGTAACAAACATAAACTTTTAGCCACCGCTTTACAAGCAGAACCGAATTCAATGAAAGTCCCTACTATGTATTGGCTTCCGAAGCTACACAAAACACCTTACAAATATAGATTTATTTCGTCTTCAAGCCATTGTTCTACTAAATTGTCTATTCTTCTTACCAGTACACTTAGTACAATCAAAAACCTGATAATAAATTGTTCAAATAAGGCCTTCGAAAATAGTGGAATTAATTACTTTTGGAGTGTCAAGAACTCGTTGGAAGTACTTGATAAATTGCATGCTTATATTGGTGATTTTGAATCTGTTAAAAGTTTTGATTTTTCTACCCTGTATACCACATTGCCTCACATTCTCATTATGAAAAAATTCACCCACCTTATTAAATGGGCATTTAAAAAGTCAGAATGTGAATATATATTTTCAAACTCTTTTAGGTCATTTTTTAGTAGCAATAAACAAAAAAAAAAAACTATGTCAATTGGACATGCTTTGATACTATATATGCCCTTGAATTTTTACTAGATAACATTTTTGTTCGCTTTGGAGATTCCGTATATCGTCAGGTTATTGGAATTCCAATGGGGACTAACTGTGCACCACTTATTGCGGACCCGTTTTTGTATTGCTATGAGTTACAATTTATGACAAAAATCAGCAAAGACCCATCGAAACAACATCTGATAAACAAATTTAATAATACTTTTAGATATTTGGATGACATTTTGGCTCTTAATAATGACGACTTAAGTATGAATACTAAAGAAATTTATCCTGTTGAACTTACTTTAAATAAAGCTAATACTGACAATGACCACTGCCCTTTCCTCGATCTTGATATCTATATCACTAACGGAAAGCTTAATACTAAAATTTATGATAAATGAGATGATTTTTCATTTCCTATCGTTAATTATCCATGTTTAGATGGTGACGTTCCATTGTCACCATCTTACGGTGTTTATATATCTCAACTTGTACGATTCGCTCGTGTATGTAACAATGTTTTAGATTTTAACGAGAGAAATTTATGTATTACTGAAAAATTATTACACCAGGGTTTTCGATATCACAAACTAGTCAAAACATTTACTAAATTTTATCATCGGTATAAGGACATCATTCGTAAATATAGCTCAACATGCAGACTTCTTAAACGTTCAGGTATTTCACATCCAATTTTTTATGGAAATATTCTTTATAAAGCACAAAAATGTCAGTATTCACCTCAGAAACTAACAAAACCTTTAAATGGACTTATCAAGAAGGGATATAGTTACGATACTGTTGTCAGGTCACTAAAGATTGCTTATTTTGGCGTTAATATTGATTCACTTATAGGGTCTTTGCATCGGAACTAAACACATTTATTAAAAAAACAGTTGTTGGCATGACACGGGTTATGTTCTTCTCATATATGTTATGATGGTATGATACTAAACCCCTAACGGGAAGGATTGTGCCTGATATTCATATGATGAAATCATAATCTTTCAATCAGTTTAATTGAAGTCTGGAGCTGGCATGTCAGTTAACTGCTAGTAGTCTGTTGTTATTTATGTATTATTGTCATTTTGTTTATTTTCTTGGTTACATCTCCTGACATCAGACTCGGACTTCTCTTGAATTGAATTTTAAATGTGCGTATTGTTATGCATTTACTTTTCTACATTGGCTAGAGGTATAGGGGGAGGGTTGAGATCTCATAAACATGTTTAACCCCGCCGCATTTTTGCGCCTGTCCCAAGTCAGAAAGAAGCCTCTGGCCTTTGTTAGTCTTGTATTTTTTTAATTTTAGTTTCTTGTGTACAATTCGGAAATTAGTATGGCTTTCATTATCACTGAACTAGTATATATTTGTTTAGGGGCCAGCTGAAGGACGCCTCCGGGTGCGGGAATGTCTCGCTACATTAAAGACCTGTTAGTGACCTTCTGCTGTTGTTTTTTTTCTATGGTCGGGTTGTTGTCTCTTTGACACATTCTCCATATTCATTCTCAATTTTATAACACAGCTGGATTAATTTTATATTCTTATTGTATTAAACTCCTTATCTAAATTTTAGACAAGGCTGATATAGATGGTTTGTCGTCGCTAAATAACAAAACTGTAGGTAAAATTTTTCTCCTCAGCGTGGTTACTTATTTTCAGAAAGTAACAACTTCTTCAAGTTATAACTATTTAAGAATATAGTAAACACTTCCTTGTGATGAAAAGGTGTGTACTTATAATTGATAGCTGTCCAATAGTTGTATTGTGTTTCTGTCTCAATTGTTTAAGTTCAATATACTTCCTTTACATCCGGATATATAAACAAACTTCAATTTTTACGTGTGTACTTTTAACCCATCTTCTTCGTTTAAGAGGATGGAGATTCGAAGACTTAGTTTTCTTTTCTTTGCTACTGTTCTACCAAATATTTTGTTGGCTAAAAATTGTGGAAATGTTCCACCATTTTTAAGTCGTCTGCGAGATGGAGTCGACATTACAAAACTCGACCTGTTACCGTTAGATTTGGGGGCCAATGATGGATTTAAAAATCCTGTTTTTGATTTCACTTGTGACTTTGAAACGACGAGAACTATTAATAATGTAAGTATAAACATAACAATTATTCTATGTTCATTTTTTTTTAATAAATTGTGTAGGATGAACATTATAATAATTACAATTTTTGCGTGTGTGTAACGTGCATTAAATACCGATTAAAAGATTAATTCGACTTTGAATAAGTGCTACAAGAGGAAATACGCAAATTATTAATAATGCTCTTTGATTCCATCGAATACTTATTCTAAAACAAATTGTCATTTATTTACCACGTTTTTTCCCCTCATTTTTGTTATTTTCAAAGTAGTTCTCCATTCTTGATGTTTTTAATTTCAATTTTTCTCTATTCTTTATAAGCTTGCACCCCAGTATTCTCTATGTATAGGTTAGACAATAGTTGGTCGTGTTAATTAAAATTTAAAGCCCAAGGCGTAGCCAAGGTCTTTAACTGTTCAAGAAAATATTACCGTTGCCGCCTTCAATATGATTTCAATGCATGAAGGAGTTTTTATTACAAAACAGTCATTGAGTGAAACTAGGTCGTATGTCAATCTAAAATGTTTAACCCGTTATTTCTCGATTACTTGATAATATTACCGCAGCAGTGGAGGATCTAAGGGGTAGGTTCCGGGGATACAGTTGTTGACAATTGATGCGTTTGAATACCCTTTTATCCTCGATTTGAAACCACTTTTCGAAGGGGATAATTATTTATCTTATTATATAAATCATATTTAAAACAAATCCTTTAAACTCTTATGCAAAGCAAAAATTGGAAATGTGTCAAGAAAGTAACTATGTACATACATATTGAGATGTGCCTGACGTATTGTAACTGCATACAATGTTGGTTGTCGACAGTTAGTGACACATATAACATGTTTAAATATCCAGTTTCTATATCCGCGATAATAATATGAATACATTTCTATTAACTTAGATGTGTAGAAACCCTTTTTAATGATAATGTTTCTTCTTCAGCTTTCGTAGGTTTGTTATCTAGTTGTATCTTTCGATATTTCCATTTTCCCTTTATACTAGCTGTTCCTATATAAATGTAATTTACATTTTTTTTTTAAATTAAAATTTAGGTTCAGTATAATATCCCAGACCAAGTTTGGAGTGTAGTGAACATTCCAACTGGATGGCTATCTTCAAATATTGAAATCCATAAAACTAGCCATGCTGTTAAAAAATCTATGGGCAGAAAGGTGGATGTTGGTTATGGAGAAGGCATTTTTTCTGCGAGTGGATCATACAAGAAAGTTCAAGATTACATCACAAACTCATCAAAGTACATAGAGGAAGTGACGTCATATACATCCGGGTACAAGATTAACATGATGCCTGATTGGGCACTAGAATTTGGTAGAGTCGCAAAAATGTACATCGAGCGATTCCTTCCAAAAACTTTTAATGACACCACAACTTCGCAATATATGAGATTTATTGATACATTTGGAACACATTACTTCAACCAGGGTAAATTCGGTGGTCTTCTGAGATTAATTCTTGCTACGGACGAAAGCTACTATCATAGCAAAACTGACAGTCAAGTTGAAGCACAAGCTAGTGCTACATTCTTTAACATAATAAAACTTGGCGGCGGAGGTTCATCTGGAAGACAGACGGTAGATGAGGCATTCACAAGAGCTACGAGAAAAAGTGTTAGGTAATTAACTTGCCATTGTCTATTTTTGTGTAGTAACGTACGCACAAGGTCTGTTTTATGTCTTACAAACGAAACATTACAAAACCAATGGTGATCCCACTCAATTTGAGATTTTACGTTTCATAATTATTTGATCTTTTTCATGATAAAGGGGGGATTTTCAAGTTTTCGGACAATACTGAATAATAATCATACTGATAAAAATGCTTTGAGCAGTTTTCATGAAACTTTGGTAACTGGTTTATATATATATATAAGAATAAGCTACCTTTAGTCTTAACGTTTTTTTTCTGATATGAAATTGAGCAGTAATGGAACTCGATTCTTTGAAAAAGCGACTGGCTCATGGCGAAGCTTCTTATTGTTACTAGTAGTTATTTTTATGTTTTCTATCAATTGGACGAGTTAAACTCTTTTCAGAAGATTTTTTATACTAGTAGTTTGTTCTAAACATGTGCTGTTACACCACTATCCAATGTTAGGGGAGGCTTGCCACACCCTCTTACCCGCCACGTTCTGTGTTTACCTCATCACAGTCAATATAGTGGATGTAATTCAGTACTTGATCTATAATAAATTTCATTTTCGTTAATAGTTTTGTGCATAAGTCATGCTGTTTTTTTCTCATTTGAAAGGTTTTACATTGGTAATTTTGGGGTCTTTTATAGTTTTATTTGGGTTCTGCTCATTGTTCGAGAGACCATACGATGACTAACAGTTGCATACCTCCAACGTCAGTTGGACCCGCTAAGAGAGTTGTTTCATCGACAATCATATTATTTCTTCAGATTTTAAATGGTTAATATCATTATTTTGCAATGATTAAGAAAAAAACTTATTAATCTAAATGTTATGAGATTCAGTCTATGAATACTAGACAAATTTATGTTGTCCTCATTCTTTACAACAGCGGAAAAGGCGCGGGAATCCCATGCCTTACTTATCTGTCTTGTATCCTTTTAAATAACATGGTACTAGTAGTAACGTTATGTCTTGAGTATATGTCTACTAGACACCGGTATTAAGAATTCGTTATGTACAACACCGCTTAACTTCATCAAAGTACTTTAAATTCTTCCTCTCTAGTAACCGGTCTCTAGTAACGAAAGAAGCATTACATTCCAATCCTGTCTTGTAACGAAAACAACACTAGATTCCGATCCTCTATTGTTATGAAAACAGTTTTACGTTCCGAATACAAAGATATTGTTATATCGACGATGATGGAATTTTTTAACGACATTGACTGGCTTTACAGTCTTCGCACGGTCGGTATTGTCATTTGGAATCCGACTTTTTGGTAGACTCCTACAATATCTCAACAACTAAACGTATTACCTTGGCATTGAACTTTCATAACATTTAGGAAGGTAATTAGATTTGAAATAAAAAAAGGACGATAAACGCCAAAAAAAAATGTCATAATATATAGATAACAATAATATGAAGTCAATTGTCTATACACACGTCTCATTATTCTTGTAGATACTATGGAGGTAGTACCAATTTGATAGTAACTAACGGAATATCGGCATGGCAACCTACTGTAGCAGGAAGTCCCTGGCTATTTGGCGGGAGTTTGACGGAAATATCTGGAATGATTGCTGACAGTAGCAAACGACATTCAATGAAAAGAGCCATACAGGTACGTGTATGAATTCTCGTATATTTGTTGTCACATGATTCAGATTGGGTAGCAATTATAATATTACTTTTCAACCTCGTGCAAACAAAGTCTCCCATTCGCGACTCAGATGTGCTGCTTCAGCATTTGGCGTCGGCGTAAACACTAGTTAAGTTTGTGATTTAGTCAGTTTAGACAACAAAATGTTTTCTAATTGACATTTATTTTTCTTTTCTTTTTTTAAATAACTTAATAACTTACTTTTAAAACACGTTTTGCACATGCGTAATCGTCATCGGCTAATGGTCCATTTGACGTTCTCATGAATACTGTTCTAAATACGGTTGAATTTTCAATTTGCAAGCCAAGGTTTTTGGGCTGACTTGACCAAACTGAATGCCAATAAAGAAATATAGTTTCTTAATTCTGCTTATAAAAATGTTTGAAAAAAAAATTAATTAACTAGTATATTTTTCATCTAATAGGAATTGTTTCCCCTGGTCCTATGCATGATATTAATGTGGTTGTACTTCTCTTTTTACTAGGTTTATATGGATAAAGCATACATGGAAGAACTACTCAGAATTATTGCATGGTATTACACAAGTGGGAAATGGGACCAGCATAGAAGTGCCCTGAATAACTACAACAGCCAAGTACATGTGCTATTACAACAGAGCTTACCAGAACACAATGCAGTTGTGATGCTTGCAAATACCATAGAGACTGCAACACTTGTTCCAGACTGGTTCCGTAATACTAGACTTTGCTATAACTGGTACCCTGATGGTGACGGAGGACAATGTGGGGGCGGAGCTGCACGTCAACTTTGTGCAAATGTCAACCAATGGACAGGTTACTACAGGGATGATACTGACAGACGTGGAGGTGGGTGTCGAATGAGGTGGGGTATCATGTCGAATGGCTACGACGATTGGTTTAGAAATGTTCAGATTTGTTATAAATGGTGGCCTGATGGTGATGGTGGTCAGTGCGGAGGTGGTGCTTCAAGACTTCTCTGTGCAAATATAAATTCTTACACTGGTTACTATAGAGATGACACAGATAGAAGAGGTGGAGGTTGTCAAATGCAGTGGAAGTTATCAGTTCCAACGAGTGCTCCTTTGTGGATTCAGAATGCTGAGCTGTGCTATCAGTGGTATCCAGACGGTGATGGAGGACAGTGTGGAGGTGGTGCTCCAAGGCTCCTATGTGCGAGAGCTAATACATACACGAGAGCTTACCGTGATGATACTGATAGGCGTGGTGGAGGGTGCCGAATGAGATGGAGCATAAAAGTCGTGTCCTAATTTCTGTCATTATATGTATAATATATATATTACCTGATTACCGCATGAAATATCTTTTAAAAATATCCACGTGTTTCTACAATAAATTATATTGACCTCAAGCAGTTTCTTTAACTTCAAATCAACTTAGTATGGGTTTTGTTCATTGTTAAAGGCCCGTACGGTGACCTTTAGTTGTTAGTTTCTGTGTTATGTGGTCTCTTTTTGAGAGTTGTCTCATTGGCAATCATACCACATCTTCTTAGTTTTATATTTAGTGAAAAAATTAAGTGACAAAACATAACGGGATGAACTTTAAATACTGACATATTTGCTCTTCATTGAAGACGAAGATAAATGATTTCTAATTTCTAAGTCTAATTTGACTTGCTTGCCATGTCGAGACCTTTGCGGTGCATTTAAGGGTTTGGCCCATCGATGTAATGGGTTATCCCGCTCATGTCAATAAATGCAAATTATCTCATAAATGGTTTCAATGCGAATGCTGACAACCCCCTTTTTAATGCACCAAATTTGTTTCGAGGTTTGCGAAGTAAGATGGAAGCGGAAATTTGGTAACAAATAGTTTATTACTACATCTGGTATTTTCAAACTCAAAATTAATTTACTTGCTGCGAAAAAAACCCAATACAAAACTGTGCTTCCGATATAAAATTGATTTAAATTTATAATGTCCATCTTGATGAATTGTTTTATGAATAACCGAAAGCATTGTAAATCGCATCAATGCTCTAACAAATGTCACCATGTTTAAAGGTAAGCGAATACTTATAGTTGTTTTTGTAATATGTGCGGATCTATATTATTTCTAGGAAAAGGGGTCATTTTTGAATGATTTTAAAACTTTAATGGTCCGGAAGAACATACACCTAAATTATATATCGATGGAAAGAAAAGTTGGGTCGTAAAAATCCAGAGTGGTCACAATTTTGTGAAATTGAGGTCAAAGGTCAGACCAAAAAATATCAATATTTCAACCACAAGAACAAAAAGAAGAAATATTCTGATATTTATTCAATAGAATGCTACAAAAACGATTCAATCATAAGCATATGCTATAAACGATGTTAAAACGACAAATTTGACTACTTATATGAAGAGCTGCCATTACAAAATGGCGTTGATTTGGAACCTTCTGATTTTTTTTCCATTTAAGACATAGCAAAAGAAGAAGTGGCCTTGACCTTTTCACATCCATAAACTTTCATATTGTGTATAGTATTTCACTATAGTATATTACAGAATTATTTTCTAAAGTATAAAACACCAGTTTATCAAATTATTTCAATATTTTTTCTATCTTTGAAAAAACAAAATTCAAGCGCTGAAACAGTGTTTTTAATTTTGCATCTTAAAGGTTGTGTATATTGTGAAAATTAGTATCTAGTTATAGATAAATACATATTGTGTATTTACAAAGTCTGGACAGAGCAGTTATTACACAAAATATACTATAGTCACCCGAGGCGAATGCGAGGTTTAAAAAAAAATTGAGTGTAAAACAAAGTCAGTTTGGTGCATGAACATTCTTTTAGTGGGATAATCCTGGTAAAAAAGTTAACTCATTAATTTTTTAAGGGAAGGATGAAAAATTATACAATGCAATGCCAATTTTCTAATGTTGTAATTCAAAATCAGTCATGATCCTTATATAACTATTAAAAGCGACACACAATAGCTCAAGTATTCATAAAATAGGGACATGAATGATCAATCTCTTAGTCATCATATGCGGATTCAGTACGCGTATTAGTATTACAAGACACTTCCCTTTTTTTTTATAAGAACAAGTTCGGCGCAGGACAGATTTTGTTTTTTTAGTACAAATGCTATCTGGAGCGTAAATACCGTCATGATTTGGTCAAACTCGTCAGATATGGTCTTACCTTTGCATAGGAAACACAAAAGAAATGTGAGTACAAAGTTTCGATCAATGTTCGTGACCCATATTCCCATATGCATGATGTATCTGCACTGCCAATCCCAAATGTAATGGGGCGAATGTTGCTACAGAAACGATTGATTTTGTAATAGCCATACATTTACGAATTTTTGTTATCTTTAGGGACAATATACGGTTCAGAAGTGCCTTTGTGTTATTTTTCATCGATTAACTATCAAATGAACTTTTGAGCCTAGGCTCCGTGTTGAAGACCGGACCGTGAACAATAATGGTTTACTTTTATAAATTGTGACTTGGATGGTGTGTTGTATCATTGGCACTCATACCACATCTTCCTATATCTATTAACAAGCTATGCGGGCATCATTTCCATAGAAATACCAAAACGAGGACATGGGTCATAAGAGCACTGGTGGCAGGATGAAGTAATTGTTCTTCTTTTAATGTATCCTTGATATTTTCAGACACACCTTGGTGTAATTCTGAAAATCTTAATATAGACTTCAATTTCCCTGCAGCAGATATGGCATCCCCTAAATTGAGTTCAGGGCTAAACTCTATAATTCATATCCCTTGGCCCCACTGTGTCTGAATTGTAAGGTGTCACAATATCTAGTTAGTTCTGGAGTTTGGCAGTTTGGTAAGCATCAGAGACAATCTTGGGTAAAATTGATCGGTATATATAGAGGATGTGCTACATGAGAAAGGCTTTTTCTTATGGAAGAACAAATCACATCACTAACAATCGTTATTAATGAACTGACAGCAAGTTCAAATTCTAATTTTTCAGTGACTGTTTTACTTAATTGCACAGGTGTTGACTTCAAAAAGTACTTGGTTATGCATGAATAAATGATTACTCACATTAATAAGCACAACTTAAAAGACTGTCAACACGTTTAGAGGACTCAGTTTTGTGTAGTTTTCTTTTTTTTTTTAAAGGTTTTTCTTTTACACAAAAACCCTGTTTTCATATCCAAACTACAAGGAAGAAACTGAGCGCGAGATCGTATAAAAGTGTCAGGTTGTGAGGATACATGTCGATCAGTTTGATCACATATATGGATTTCTGTTGTTTCTAATTTAAAGTTCCCCAAGTGTGACTGAGGAAACGAAATATGGTCACTTGGTCTTCCCCCGACCGGCAGTAAAACGAAGTTGGGCGTCCGTTTGGCTGTGCGGTATGTATCAAGTTCGCAGTCACGTCCGGTCAGAATAGGGACGTTAAATCCGATGCCTCGTGTAAAGGGAGTGTCACGTTCTTTCCACGTTAAAAACCTTTGCATCAACTCTTTGAGGGATCCGTAGGTGGCATGTTGCAATGTAAAATTTCTGTCCCAATCCAATATCCCGTCATTTTCCAGTGGCAGTCTAAATTTTCCCGATCATCATCCCGAATGGCCTCTATTATGACAAAACCTACCTATTGTTTTTATTGTTAGCTTGTTCTCGTCCTGAACATGCATAACATATTTGCCACTGGACTTTAAGCAACCAACAATCAATCAATCAATCTAATTTAAAGACGCACCAATTTTGCCTTCTGGTGCAAGTCTCATAACATCACTGATGATTCGCCCACGGAAAGCAGAATATCAAGAGAAGTTGGTTTAGCATCACTTTGTCTAACACCAAATCTCTGCGAAAGTTCAATAGTACTTTTGCCCCGACCACTTGCATGCATATTAATTGCTCTGAGGTTAAACATTGACATACAATGTATTTTCACACAATGTCAACTAAGTCATTATCCGGAAAAACCTCTTATCCGAAGGATTTGGTTAACTTTTATAGAAAGTCAAAATTTTATTAACAAAAATATAACTTATTTACAGAAAATACACGAAAGAACTACTAAATACAATGTAAGTTCAAATCACTCAAAAATAAATTAACTTCTCCTACAAAATCTACATTTATAATCACATCGAAACTATAAATTGATTGTGAATGAAAAAATAAATGGTGGAGCTGATTGACGGATAGGAAATTTCCGTAATTAAAAAAGGTACAAATGATGTTTTTATTTTTGAGTTTTTGACAAAATTGTTTGGAATTTGCCCAACAAAATTTGCATGCAGTATCGCAATAATATGTTTTGTCCTCTCAAATGTCAAATACTGTTTTTGAATCACATGTTTTCTCGTTTTCAAAGAAAAACGCGTTAAATTTCTATCTAAAAAACAGCCAACTTTAAGTTTAAAAGTTTTACTTGAAGATGGTATTATATTTATGTCTTCATCATTCCGATGATCCTTGATGATATGTGCATAGAAAATATTTACGAAAATAGCGGGAAATTTAACCAAAAAATATATTTTTGGATTTTAAGGTAACTACCCAAAACCGTAAATTGAGGGGTACCCCCATTAAAGGGATAAAATACAAAAATGTGACCATAGAAACTTTTTACGACCCGACGGAAATTAGAATATAGATATTATTCTATCATTTAAAACAATTTGCAGCCGTGTGTTATTCCGGACCATTAAACTCGTTAACTAAGCGTCTTTTTCGATGTCAGTTGCAGTACTATAACAAACGTAAGACAGTGTTGTACTACAAAAATGTCAGAGTTGTCTTTCTTCTTACATAAGCTGGGGCCTGTTTATCGAAATTCTCTTAGGATTAGGACGTGTCCTAAGACAGACTTAGGACATATCTTAGTCATAAGTGGGTTTATCAAACAAGTCGCAACTTAGGAAAGTCCTAGGAATTGTCCTAACTTTAGGATACCAATTTAGGTGTCTTAAGATGGTCTTAGGATGGTCCTAACTTAAGGATATATTTAGGATGGTTATTTTATAAACAAATATGGCATGTATAGGTTCCATTTCATTTTTTTGGCGGGGTGGGTGGGGGTTGTTGGGGTAGAGATGGGGCTATGATAAAAAATCTCGCCATGCTTTCCTTTTGGTTGTAATCTCTGTCCTTCTTTCTAATTTTTCACCTTATTCGGTCCTGCCTGTTCTTTTTTTAGTTTATCCTGACTTTTGTTACAAACATTGTCATTCGACTTTTTTTTAGGCAAAGTTGCTTATCCTGTTTTTTTTTTTAATTTCAAATTCCTTTCCTGCCATTTTTCAAATTTCATCCTTTACCCACCCCCTAAAATATCAAATGGTAGCTCCTTTACATTGATGCATATTACATCACAATCCCTCTTTTCAGAACCATTGGTTGCAACAAGTGACAATTTACCAAAAAAAGCAAAGATTCACTCTTTTTCCACGTCATTCAGGAGAGTTTGTAGTTTTGCATCGGTAAAATTCGAATTTCGTGTCTAGCTCATATACACACGTAATAAAATAGTTTAAGGACTCAGTATTTATATGAAAGATGCACGAGATTTGCCTTTGAACTTTAAGTATGAAACCGTGACACTTCGAATTTAGCCCTTAATGGTGTAACACCACTAATTCGGGCCCGGCCAGAAAGCACATACCAGAAAGTAGTACATATTTAACGCTAAATAGTTCCTACGCATGAGTGTAACTTTCAAAATATGTAGGATATTTAGGTATTTTTGGCATCAAATGAAAGCTGAAGGACTGGTGATCATTGTAGAACAATTTTGGACTTTTAATTTTAAATATTAAAAAAACTGCACCAAATTTTAAAAAGAGGATACATTTTGTCTGTTTGTCAGATCTGAAGTACCTGTTTTGGTACATCCGATGTTCCGGGAACCAGTTCTTTCTTATATGCCGTTAAAGGTATGTTGATTTTTTCAGTAGAAGACACCATAAAGTGTTGCTTTGACATGCAATGATTGCCACTTTATTTGAACTTAAAATGAAGGAGGTGTGCCTGCTTGAAATGAAGGAATTTAACATAGAAAGCAATGGGACCATGAATTAGTGGTGTACTTCCTAAACAATTTTTAATCTGAGCATGCACACTGAAGATTATGTTATATATATTTCAATAAACATATTCGCAGAACAAAAACATTTATTTTGAGAATCCCAGACACTATATTAGTTTTCACTTTTTCCACTAATTCCACGTGTTTTCATGTGATAGTAAACTCGTAGTAGCCCACAATGCAATGTAGTTCATTGAGTCGATTGGTCAGTTTTTCAAGGCAATCATTGGCCTTGTGTTTTGGAAATTACTATGCAAATATATTCTGACGTCTGGAAATCTAGAGTTCTCGACCTGTTTAAGTTTGAAATTTAAAATTTTGAATTGGTATTAACAAATGGTAACGGGAAATTAAAAAAAAAAAGCCGAACAATATCCGTATTGAGTCCCGGCCTTTTAATAAAAATCTTGAGTCCGTCACTGATTTTTTATTCATTATCAGCACTTGTTAAATTGTTTTCTCCATTTTGTTTTCTTTCATAACACATATACAAAGCTTGTAAGAGTAGAGAAGGGGAACGAACATTAAATAAAAGTTCAAATTTGAAAGGGAGGTAATACTTTTGTCACCACAATAAGTTTTTAAATACCACACTTAAAACCTCTATTTAAACCATTAGGAAAACCGTTTAAAAAAACATTCAAAAGAAATTATATTTATAGCTTCATTCATGACCAATCAAGTATAAAAGTTGTTTACTTTAATATATATATATATATATATATATATATATATATATATATATATATATATATATATATATATATATATATAAAAATATGTAATGTCATTCGATACAGGAAGAAGGATATCGGACATGTTGGGATTTAATTTGATATTACTTTGTTCATGTATATTACATGTAACTCATTAATATTTTCTGTGGAATTGGTTCCAGCATGGTTATCTCAGAACATACTTCATGAGAAATATACACTTAGGATACTGGGTAAACCAGCGACTTGTACCGAATAGAAAACATGGCGGATATAAGAAATTTCGTGTAATACTACCAATGCAGTATAACAACAAGATTTTGTTTAAATATGACATTGTGTGAATTTCTAAAGAAACTTACACGAGAAAGAAGTATACAACAGATGTGCTAGTAAGCTATTATGTAACGTTCGTTTTCTAATATTGTTTTTGCTATGACGGGGGTGGCTTGTTTTTTACTTTAATTTGTTCCGTTATTTTAACATAATAAAATACCTCTCAAAAACGATTTTCGCGATTGCGACGTGGGCTTTGAAACACTGCCCCCCCCCCCGAAAAAAAATAATTAAATAAATAAAAAATGAAAATCTATTTTACGTAATTAATGACAAATAATTTTACACAAACTTGATAATAATTATAAAAAAATTAATACTATAAATATTATAATATGTAATCCTCTCTATACAGAACATTTTGTGTCATAAATATAAATAGAGAAGAAGGTAAAGTTTGTCTCTACTACGTATAAATGTATCTAAAAATAGAAAATGGAAAACATTGTAAAATTCCCACAAGAAACCTATTCCATCTTATCCGGTATTCCGTGTAGGACTAAAGGAACAAGATTATAACATTGACAGTTCTTCTTTACTCTTCCACAACAACATAGAAAAGGAAAAAAAAAGTCGAAGATATCTCCTCTTTCATTGAATAGTCTTCAGTATTGAGGATAGGAGATTCGGTCATAATTTCGAAACTTGAATATAAAAACTAAAATAAACACAAATAAATGCTAAAAGGGATCTTCTGTTAAATCCAAACCTTTTTAAATAATGTAGCACGAAAGTTCTTATGAAATAAAAAGGATTATAACTACAATATGTAACTGTAAAATTGATGAAACTTCTATACGGTAAAGTAAGCCCGAGGTTAAAAAAGACGATTGAATCAAAAAGAGAAGATTAATAACCAGATATAAACACAAATATTTATGTAAGACAACAGCCAGATTAAAGTTTCCTTTCCTATGCTGTTTTCTGCCGTGCAACACACATGTACCTATACCACCCTTGTTGTATATCTGTCAGAGCCAAACAGATAAAGAACCGGGAATCAGTCTAACGTCTTTCTATGCTATTTCACCGTTTGAGTAGAAATGGATATTTTGAGCGTTTTACTCTTTCATAAACAGTTTGAATATCTATACTCAATATAGAGTATACTGAATTGTTCATGACTTACGATCAATCTTAGTTGTATTTTTTTTTTGTGAAACCGACTCCAGTAGAATAAGGTCAGGAAAATTAAAAACACAGAATCAAATTTCAGGAACTCACAACAATTTTATTATGGAATAAGCTACAATTTAGCCCTTTATTGTTTGATATTGTGATTACTGAAGTGTTTGTAGACAATCTTACTATCATGATTACTACAACAGGGTCCAAGATTACAGTTATTTCGTAGTGTATTTCTTTTAGAGAATAAATGAAAAAAAAAAAAAAAAAATCCAACAAGCGCTTTCTCAATAATATTTTTTATAGTGTGTTGTACTACTTTTGGGACAAATTATATCAAAATTATAGAAAACTTCATCATATCTAACTCGAAATATCAATGGACATTTTTTTTATCTTTATTATATTCACAATTTATATATACATATCACAGTTTACAATTACAATTACACATAAATGAAAAAATTGTAAATATTTAATGTCCTTTCTTTAAAATGGAAAATATTCTAAGATCACATATATCCGTAACATGAACTAGAGTGAGTACGTAACAGAAAATAAGTAGATTAGAGCGCTTTAAAATTACTGTTTTCTCGTATCAATTGTTCTTCAATATTGTTTTTCTATTTGTTCAAATATCTAATTTTTGAACTGACAAAGTCACAGCTATCTAAATATCCCCTAATTTTATTGAATAACACCGTTGATCGAGCTATCTTAAATGGAAATGTTATATACTCGTCTATGTATAAAGGGTACCCAAACTTGCCGAAAACTGTGGGCGAAATAAACTAGCTAGTAGAACACTCATTATTACAATTACCATTAAAAAGGTATGATAGATCGTTAATGATTACAGCATAAGTTCTTTTAAACGTCAAGCAAGGACATAAATCATACCACAATGTTAAAGTAATTTCTATAAAATCCAGCCGCATTCAGTCAGAACTTTAAACTTTTTAATTCTTTAAACCGACGTAAAAAAACAACCAATCAAAATACTGCTCTATAAATTTTGATAGTTAGAATAATTAAAATTGCACCATTAGTAGAAATGTAACGTATCGAATGCTTATATATGATATATATGAGCTGTGTCACATAAAAATTTCTCTTATTTAAGTGTATGTATAAATGTAGATTATTCCGTTTGAATGGTTGTACACTAGTCATTTGGGTCCGTTATAGGTTGCTGTTTGGTGTGAACTAACTTAAGGCTCCGTGTTGACGACCGTACATAGACATATAATGGTTTACTTTAACAAATTGTGACTTGTATGGCGGGTTGTCTCATTGGAACTCATACCACATCTTCTTATATCTATATAAGACATTGATTGATTTTGAAACCTTCTAATGCGAAATAAAAGGTGAATTTTGGTCTGTCTTGTAGGGATATCATTTGAACTAAATTTTCAAACGGGTTCAGACTTTTCATATAGATGTTTTCCTCCCTTGTCATTATTTTTGGTACTGACCGTCTTGTTGTCTGTTGTTTTTTTAACGACCTTGACTGGCTGATATAACCTTTGTATCTTGTCACTTGTTATACTGTTCTATGTAACATTATACCTAGGTTGGTTATCTCTGAATAATATTCAATATGCCTTCGTAGTATACAAATATTATTGTCAAACTGGTCAAATTACGGTCAGTTCCTTGTCTACATCACACCATGGTTCCTGCCAACAGTTGTAAAATCGTAGCTTGCATTGGATAGTGATTTAAATTCCAATTTCCTGTTTATTTGATTAATTTATTTTTATACATAGGTAGAAGAAGACCAGTACAATAATTGATCAGTTTCAATAAATATGGAGAAACACAGTGAAATTGATGCCGAACTTCGTATAGACTACGACAGTATGTGCAATAAAATAGCAAAAGAGCTGACTACAGGTAACACTTTTATCAAACATTACTGGATAGGCAAAAAGAATTCGTGCACTGACATCCTTTTGAGCATTTTGATTTGTACGCGAGTTATCGGCCATCAAAATGACGTATTTGTAGCAACACACTTAATAATTCAGTTTAATATTTCAAATTTTGAATTGTTTATTATTTGGTTTAAATCTGTCTTCGGTTTTCGAAGTTTCGAAACAAATGAAAATTTCTGATAATGTTTTTTTAGCTGTTCAAATTAAAAGAGGAGGTTTAAACTGGTTTCAGTTTTTATAAACAAAGCAATTTCGGACTAAAAAAAAAGAAGATTTTTTTCAAAGTTAATCGCAACTGATTTTATTTATTCTTTCAGAAGATTTAAAAGAAATAAAATTTTTGCTACGCGCTGACATAGGAAAAGCAACATGGGAGAATATAAAAGACGGAAAAGATCTTGTAACAGTTTTGGAGAGACGTGAATATTTTACCAGAAATGAAGTTACTAAACTAGAAAAACTTTTCATTGATGTCAAATTGTTTACACTAGCAACAGTTGTACGACAGTATAACGATTGTATACCTAGAATGCTGAAGATAGATGGTAAAAAAAAACTATGATTCTTTTCTTACTCAATTCAGAATGTAATGAAACTCTTGGATATTGTTTGTTTTTATTTGTAAATAATTTAATTTAGGATGTAACACGTCTTCTGATTGGCTGACGTTATTTTGTTTTCAGCCCATAGACATAATTTAGTCATGTGACCGTTACGTCATCAACGTATTCCCATGGTTTTCTACGGTTTAAAATGGAATTTGGAATTAAATTATAAGAAATGACTGTAATATTTTTTCTGTCAATTCGAAATACCATAAAAAATGTGGAGCACTCTGTTACAATGTAAATAACCCGCTACGCGCGTTATTCAGTGTGCAACAAATTTTTTATGTTATTTCTTCATAGACAGAAACAATATTACAGTCATTCCTTAAATAGATTAAAAAGAGGAAAGTAAGTTAAGCAAGTAGGCTTCAGGCGTGTTAAGAGTAATTTATGAAAGCATATCTATCCTACACGTTTATTCTTATTCTGCTTATGCAATATTATTAAATATCTAACAAAATGGTTAAACAATTGATATAAAGTCGTGGTAGAAAATTCAAAAGCTTTATATACCTTTTATTCGCATGGTTCAATAGTGTTTTTTTTAGTTGAAGATCAATGAAATCTTTAAACACGGAATGCCATGCCTTAACTGAATATCACTGCTCTTTTATTAACCAATACACGTTTTATTATAATATGTTTATTATCAAGAATCTGAAGGTATTGCAAGAAATTATGCAACGCATTCGATGACCATAGTTCAGAACTTTGTGGAGACGGAGAATTATCGAAGAATGGAGGAAATTATTAACAGAAAAGGAGCAGTTCTTGTCAAAGGTTCGGAATCAAATATTGTTACTATAGGTTGCATTTCTGTAAATATTGACAATGCAATTTCCCATAGGAACTCCTTTTACGGCTAAAACTGTACCACTTTTACTATGAAGTTTTGAAAAAAATCTTATCCTAGAATTGAAAGTTCATATGCACCACAATTTTTTTCAAAGGTCAAAATATAGGGCTGTGCGGCATATTTTCAACGTTTATATGCCCTGAACTTCTCAGAGTTTAAACTTACACTAATTTTCTTAACTACCCCTACCTCGAATGAAAAGTTACCACAGATTTCAATGTAAACAATATGCACGTGTTTATTTACTGGTAACATTCCCAAGTTCTGTCTCTGCGATATGGAACACAGAGAGCATAACTGGGAACCAGTATGTAAACAAAATTAATTTTCTATGAATATTCAATTACTCCCCAAAAGAGGCGTGTTTTGAGAAACAGCTGTATTTACAAAGTGCAACCTATACCATTGTAGTTTTTTTTATTCATTACTGAGATATTATTTTCATATCTTTTATAAATTTTGCATAATGAAATGTTATAATTTTCACCTGTGCTTGTGGTTTTGTTTGTTTCATATGCATTACACTAGCTTAATACTTCAGTTTCTGCATAAACTACATATTTTTTAAATTAAATTTCCATTAAGCGTAGGTCTGAACTATTGTCCGAGTTAAGTTATACGTTTGGACGTATCAGATCTACGTTTATATTCAATTTTTAGATCAGCTACTGCATAGCATTGTAATTCTTTCGTATGCTTGAATGCTTATATACATCATGCTTCATGCTTATTTGGTTTAAAACAAATGTTTTCGATGTATCTTTTTTTTTGGGGTTGCCTTTAATGTACATCTAATACTATTGTCTATAAAAAGAAATAAATTCCCGATTTAAAATTTACCCGTTATTATTTATAGTAAAATAAAACAACACCCCTAAAAACATCAAAAACGTAAACAAGAACAGTGAAATCTTTAATTCAGTAAGCCACAGAGCAACAAAAAAAGAATGAAAGCAAACAAACAAACAACAAAAAAAAAAAGAACCGATGAGACTAATTAAATTCTGAATTATTATATCAATGAAACCGTTGGTTCAATATTTACCATAAAGAGTTCACCCCCAAAAATAACAACACTACGCATGCTCTATTTCAGGACCACCTGGAGCAGGAAAATCGCAAAATGCATTTCACTATGCAAATAAATTTAGAAAAGAACATCAGCAATCCATAGTATGGAGAGTACATTGCAAGTCTACCCGGGAAATGCATTTGTCTTATACAAATTTGATGTTACGTCTGGGCATACGCGAAGTCATAAGATACAGCGAATCTGACATAAATGAATGTATTCGAATGATGTTTGATCGGGTTTATAAAAAGTTAACTGAAGACGAGTACACACAACATACACATTTGATTATAATGGACGATATGGAATCACCCAAAACTGCGCAAGAGGTTCACGAGATGATGGAATATTTCATTATTGCCAAAAACATATATGTCATAGGCACGTCACAACATCGGTATTCACCAATGCTTACGTACAAATACGGAACAGAAGTTTCTAAAATGACGGATAATGAGGTAATAGAATTATTCAAACTGGACAATAATACTAATGATCCTACAGATATAAACGAAATCAAGGAATTAGCGAAAAAAATGGACTATTTACCATTGTGTCTGGCTCTAGCAGCGTCATACATACGAATTACAAAAACAAGCATTGGTCAATACAACAGAAATTGGTCGGAGCTGCAAAAACAAGCACATGAAATTTCGACAGAGGGTAAGAAGTTTGATGCATCATACATTCTCACGTTAGAAAAGCTAGAGAAAGATTTACCAGAGAGTTCCAAAAACCTTTTGCAATACATACCTTATCTAAACAACAACACCATTCCTATTCAATTGTTAGAAAGCTTGTTAGAATATGATTCTTCATCAACAGAGACCGACGTAAATACCCTGTTAGCTGCTTTACATGACTATTCACTGGCAGCCATCAGTGGAAAAGGAGTCACGCGTATCATAGCTTTCCATAGCGTTACAGTTTGGTTTTTGGACAAGCGTAAATCTGAGAGCGAAAGACAAGAAGAGCGTTTATTTTTGTTGCGACATTTTTGTTATTATATTGACAATGATGCGAGACTTACAGAAACAATGAATCGGAATGTAAAGTTTCTTGAGCATGCATGTTGTTTATTGAGGAGTCTTGAGAAAAATGGCGGATATAGTTGCTTTGAAACAAAACTTTTTGAATGCTACCTGTGTTGCAGCGTGGGTGTCACATTTCATTTATATGGAAACACACAAGTATCTGCCGATTACTTTTTCAAAAAGGCAAAAATGTTTTTGCTTAAACTGATTCCTTACGAACTCAAAATATACGAAGGATTAAAGGAACGTAACGTGGATATGTCAAGCGTTGAAAATTTCCTGAGAGGCAACGATGAGATCAAATCAAAATCCAATGAACTATTTCGGACGCTGACTAGAAAAGCAAGAGAAATTCCTGATGATATGATAAAGAAATTTGTTCTGATGAAATATAGAAGCTGTAGAGATATTAGATTGTTAAGGGAATATGGTAAACTAAGTGAAACAGATATTCCTAAGAACCAAATTCCTGAGCAGTGTTTACAGAAACTCATAGACTGCAAAGTTATTCTGCCTTTAGAAGATGTTAAAGAAATTTTTCTTGCTGAGTTATTCGCAACAATCATGTATAACCATAGTAAAAATATGGTATTTATTGATGAGGCAAAAGACGAAAATGAAGATAGCTCAATTAATTCAAAAACACATACGCCTGAATATAGGGTTAACAGGGAAGCCTTGCATGAATATCATTATGCTTTGAACATTGCCGCAAAACTTGATGACTACATCAAGGAAATTAGTACGAATCTTCATTCTGTAAGATATATTTTGACGAAAAGAGGTGGTATTTATTATTTCATGCGCAGACTGAAAAGTAAAGAAATAACTTTTGAAGTAATCGAAACTTTAAATGAAATGATAAAGTCTGGTAGTGAAAAACTATATTTTGACTTCGGGGTTTTGAAAATGTGTAAGAATTATGATCTTTATCAAAGATGTATGATACAAAATATATTACGTATGAGTAATCTGGTTCTATCTGAGCAAGTACCGACTGAAAAAGAACATTACATACATCAAGCATTATTCCATTGTGATAAAATGGAATCTATCCTTTCGGAAATGGAGCCTTGGATAGCTTTAACAAGCGTTCATTTAGACATTGCAGAAACGTACATGACAGTGGTATCACCGCGCGCCGAAAAGGCAAAACATCATTTCAAAATGGCCTTTGAGAAACAAGAACTACCAACCCGCTACAAACTTAAAGCATATAAAAGCTTTGTTCGATTTTGTTATCAAAAAGGTGAAGTCGAAGACTTTGTATTGGCAGAACATTTCAGTCAAAAGGTACTGAGGCAAGCTACTCAAGATGAACAGAAAAAGTTTATAGAAAACTCTATTGAAAATCTTCGTAAAGAGGTAAGAATGATTAAACTCAAAAAACATATATAGTACTATAACTTATGACCAACAATTTCTCGAAACAGCAGGAGACAAATTTGTGTCTTCAGTCGTTATTTCAAAGTTATCAAAATCAGATCTTTCACTCTGCGACGTGAAACTAGTTTATCATAACGTTTTACAGCTAATTAAACAGAGAATAACGAAAGATCTCATAGTATCTCATTCAGATAAAATACATTATATGTCACAAAACCTAGTCGAAAGAAATGAAATGGTCCCGAATTGTTTCAAAGCAATGATGATTCTTTGTTACAAGCTGACTTTCAATGTTTTCCAAATGGTTAGTTTACGCCACACAAGAACTATATTAAACCTGATAACATTCAGAAGTTTTTGCCTCACTTGAAAATTAAAGTTTTAGGACCCTTTACAGCTTGCTGTTCGGTGTGAACCAAGGCTCCGCGTTGAAGGCCGTACTTTGAACTATAATCGTTTACCTTTTACAAATTATGACGTGGATTGAGAGTTGTCTCATGTGCGCTAATACCACAGCTATTGCGGCATTTATTTTTGAAAATCTAATAAACTGTAAGTTTTCCGACACTCATACTTTACACACATCTAAAGTTATCACTGTCATGAAATGATAAGTACTTTTTTTTCTAATTGTTGTATTTGTGGTTCAAAAAGTAGTAGTATATTTAGATAAAAGAGGGACGAAAGATACCAGAGGGACAGTCAAACTCATCAATTGAAAATAAACTGACAACGCCATGCATTGCTGTATACATTTTTGTCACTATAACGTATTTGTTTACTGGTTAATGAAAATACGTTTAGTGCACATGGTTTTGGATAGTGTTTTCCTATCGGTAGTATCTCATATATATGGAATAATTATGAGAATAATTTGCATCGCTTCCTAATAAAAGAGAGACACAAGATACAAGTCGAATCTAAACTGACAATTCCATGGCAAACAAAAAACCACCCCCCAAAACGATAAAAAATTAGCAACAGTATACAAATCACAAAAAAAAACTAAAAATCGAGCAACACGAACCCCACCTAAAACCAGGGTTGATATCATGCCCTCCGGAAGAGTAAACATATACTGTTACTAATAACACCCGTCTTGTTGCTCATAACAATTCTTTTTTTAATGGTGACTAACAGCAGTCTGTTATTATAACTTGAAGTTAATCAGAAGATTCTCAAAGAAGCTACTATGAAAAATCGACTTTGTCACATAATATTATCATTAAATCATAATACTTAAAGAAACGAAAATGAATTGACCTGCACACACGGAAGACGTCAAACGCTCCCCTCAACAGAAAGGTAACAAGTGCTACGATCTTAGCATAATTAGAACGATATGTTTTGATTGTGAATTTCCCATTCATAAAATGACGTAACTGTTCTAAAGCTGTGGTTATAAATCCCTCAAACGAAGCAAAATCTGAGTTTTGTCTGTTCTTTTAATGACCTTTTGTATTTATCCTTGAAAACACTTTATGTTTTTGAGTTTCTTAAGCGTGCAATCTCCTCAAAGGTTTATTTTCTTTAAAAAGCACGTGTTATGCGTTTCAACTACTACTGCGGGACTTTCTTATCATTTGCTTTGATTTTCCGTTGTTATTCTTTGTAGATCTTTTTAAAAATTTTTCTAATCTGTTCTTTTTATTCTTTTTATTCCCCACACCGTTGGTTTAAATAGACTAGTCTTGAGATACATGGGTTTTTACTAACTGTGTTTGGCTTTGAACTAGCTGTCAGTAACTACAAATACTCTCAAATTTTTCCTTTTTTTGTTTAAGATGAGGGGGAGAGATATACCATGTCACGTTCTGTCAGTCTTTTTGTTTGATGTTTTTTGTTGTATCGATTTGCTCAGTAAAGCATTTTGCAACGATTTTCAATTCGTGTTCTTAATTGGGCTGTAACAACTCTGTCTGCCTCGTAGTAGGGTTGAGCGTGCACACACATTTTTAACTCCGCCATATTCTGCATGTGTCTGCCTCAAGTCAGGAGCCTGTAGTTCAGTGGTTGTTGTCGGCTGATGTCTGATTAGGCCTGTAGTTTTCTCAATTGAATTGGTTCATATTTTTAATGTCGGGCCTATTATGGCTGACTACATGTATACGGTATGGACTTTTTCACTGTTGAAGGCTGTACTGTTGCATATAACTGCTTACAGCTACATTATTTTAACTTTGGTGGATAGTTGTCTCATTGACAATCATACCACATTTATTTGTTTTGAAAAACTATGTATTAAAAAGGCAAAATGTGTTTTCTCTCTCTCAGAAATCAAAACGACTTTCAGATGGTCTCGACAATAAATTGGCCACTTGCGATGTTAGTACATATTCAAGTAATGAGGACACAGAGACAGAGAATAAAGATGAACAAAAAGTTGAAGAATTGTCCGACAAAGCAAAAAGTTCCACAGATACTATCAGTAGCGTGAGGTAATGTGCACAAGTTTCTTTAATAGTGAAGTCTGTTAACTTAAGCGAATTAATAGCAGGAATAAAAGGATGGGAATTAGGTTACTATATTAATCAGTAAATATTTATATTTATAGTATGTTAAAGAAACAATTCTTAGCCCTGAACGCCATGATCGCGTTCAAGTTTGAAAAATAATAAAACCATTGAAATAAAAGCAATACAACATAATAAAAGGTAAATAAATGAAAAAAAAAATACTGCTATAAAACCTGATTACCATACAACAAACATACACACACATGAATATACAACTGCTAACGGTTAAATACAACACATTTAGTCAGATATTTTTAAAATATTGAAACAATCAAGTGATAAACAATTCAACATTAAAACATGAAAACTTATAATCCAGTCGATATTATGTATTTATATTTTGGCATTGCACACAATGTTTTTCTTAGACGATTTTCATTGTCTTTACAATTAATATATTATATGTGTACTGTTGGAATGTTTGAGGCAAAACGTATTTTAAATTCGCAAAGTATTGGAAGATTCAATTTTAGTGAATCATTTATATCCAGTCTGGAGGACTTCCTGTTGCGGAATAGAAATACTATCCCAGTAAGGGGCCTTCTTTTACTTTAGGGGTCCCAACCCGTATAGAGCAATACCAAACTATCCCTAACCCCAAACCTAACCCTAACCCATACCTAAATCTAAAACTAGCACTAACCATAAAACCTTACCTTAACATAGAACTTCCCCATATCTAACCATAACCATAAATGAACCCTTACTCTAAAGTATGGGGACCCTTAAAGTAAAAGAAGGTCCAGTAAGGTTCATGTTTATAAATTTTCATTATTTAGGGACGACTATGTTACAACACCAAATGACGATATGGCTATGGAAGAGAAATCTCAAGAAAGAAAACAAATCCTTTCAACACTTGATCGACTTGAACAGAATATTGTAGCTAAAATCGAAGAGATGCACGAGAAGCTTCTTAAGGTGGAAATTGAGAGGCTTGATGTAGACAAAAGAAGACTTGAAGTGGAGAAAGAACGATTAGAACTGGACAAAGAAAAAGTGCGACTTTTGTCGAACAAAGGCAACAAAACATAAAACCTGCCATGTCCATTATTACCAAAATATAATCTGTTGATAGCATTAAATTGTTTTTTTTTTAAATCTTGCTTATCCAGTCTATCCTCACCCCAAAAAAAACCTAACTTCACCTATTTACCATGTAGCTTTATAATATGAAAATGATTGGATTCTTTCTCTTTTTAAGCAGTCTTTTATTTTTGAACGATGAAAAAATGAATAAACTGATATACACAACATTGTTTTATACTGAGCAAAACATGTTCAGCAACATATATTCTTAAAAAAAAAGAAATTGCAAAAATTTCCAAAATAAACATATTTATAATCAATTTTTATGTCGTGTAAAATCGCCATGTTTTGTTTACTGTCTTTGTTATGATAACACATTATTTTGTTATGTATAAGTAGATTATAATTAAGATACATTATGTTAAACTAAAATCATTTGTTGCTTCACTCATTTTAGCTCAACCGGCTCAAAGTAGCAAGTGAATTTTTCTGATCATTTGGCATCCGCAATCTGTCGACAACGCGGTAGTTTGTCTGCGTAGTCGGTCTTCTGATATGAATCTGTTAGACCAAATGTTTATAAACTTTGCCACACTTATAATAAGGGTATTTAGTTGATTTCATCTGCGACCCAACATGACCGATATGACTAAAACTAGAACATTTGAGTAAAATGCAAGTTTAGTCTATATCTTAAAAACTACTATCACATCTATCCAAAGATGAAGATCAAACAGGTATTTAAATGTTCAGAATTGTGAGATCTATGTATTGTCTATTTACATTGTTAGACGACTTCTTATAGGAGTTATTGGTGTAGAATGATGAGTTAAAAAACAGTTTTTTGTTTTGGCATAAAATTATCAGGAAAAGACGATCTACACATAATATCATACCTGACCCAAATCCTAAGTTAACTCCATATTGGAGTAAATGACATTTAATGACGATTTTTATGATTTTGTGTATTAATTTGCATTATATCTGAAAAATTAAAATAGACCGATAGAAACTTAAATAAGAAACCATGATCGGTAAAATAATATCTTCAAATTAGTAAGCATGGCCCAAATCATTTGAAGACTTTATTTCAAGTTATCTTAGAAATGACAGTATATCCTGTCTATGAAGAAATAACATGAAAAATGTGGTGCACACTGAAGAACCCGCGTAACTTGAAATTTATAAGTTTGCACTAAGGTTGTTTCGAATAGACAGGTTTTTAAATTCTAAATTCGAATTGAAGGAATAATCGATGAAATATCGTTGATGATGTCATGATCACATACCAAAATTATGTATATGAGCTGAAATATATATAACTTTCAGACAATCAGAAGACGTATTCCATCCAACATTGAATTACTGCCCTTTTAAATTTTTTTTGCATTATATTTGACAGCATCTACAAATAAAATTTCATCGCAGAAATCGTCTTTAACTTCTTATTGGAGTCATACCTTAACTCTTAAGATTGAAATTGAACGTGTTTTTCTGCAGACAGCACATGGAACATCTTCATTCGGGGTACTGAAAAAGGTTGACTCGTATTCTGCACCATACATATAACCACCATTATAACCACTTGTTTTTGGAAGTCTGGAGGCAAACAAACATATTCTGATGCAGAACCTGAATGGCTGAATAATCCACCGCCGGCATATCCTAGAATTGAGTAAGATTTCAAAGGAGGACTGAGAAAAGCAAGTTAAGATGTATTCATAAATTAAAAAGATAAATCAATATTCATGTCAAATACAAAACTATATGTGTATGTCTATAAAAAGAGCAACCAGCAAATATAAAATGAATCGGATCGTTAAGAATGATGGACGATACTGCACAGATAAGCAAAAAGTTGTGATTGGTACTATAATACTAAAAAAATATCAAGATTGTCATCAGGAATGTTCAAAGCCAAATATTTGAAACCCAATTTGTATAAGTTTCAAAGCACGTGAAGTGCTATACATAAAAGTAGAACCTAGAACAATAGCCTAATATATCCGATGGCGCAACTTTGCCTAATTAATAACAATAACAAACAAACCATTGACCTCATTTTTTTTAACAGAGCGGAGATTATCATAAATGGGTTTCCTGTGTGAGCATATTTTCTTTAAAAAAATTAAAATATTATGAAGCCCTATAATACTTGTATTTGGACACCTATTTTCGGCATGTTTTATTTGTAGTATTTTTTTAAAATTTAATGCAATAATCAAATAGATAATAAAAGTACAAGTTATATATATAACTTATGTTAAACTAATGGTAACTTTCTGAAGATATGTAAATTTCCGACCTCAAATAATGTTGCTTTCATTGTGTCTTAAATTCGAAGTAACCCAATTTGTTTTTACCAGAGTACACTTGTTCTGTGTCCGTATTATTTGGACATTGCTTCCGTCCCCAGATAGTAAAGGTTGAACCAGTTCCTGTAATATTAATATGAGGCATATTATTTTATTGTTAATCTTTCAGTTAGTTAAACGTTTCACATTTAATTATGCAAACTGCGTTTGATTATGTCAGCAAATATCATAAAGATGGTATTTGTTGTGCATATTATACAGAGAGCACTGAAATAAGAGTACTCGCTATTTCATAACCAACTGCCTTTAATATATAAATCTGTATGTGCCTGTCTCAAGTCATGAGCCTGAAGTAATGTGGTTGTCCTAGGTTCATGTCTTTCATACATTTTAGTGTAAGAAATTGTACAGCCTTCAACAAGGAAATCCTTATACCTTATAGTCGGTTATTAAAATTTTCCGACTTGCAAATGTTAAAACAATGCAAACGAGAAAACTAACGATGCAATTTAGGTAAAAAAAAAGTCAGGATAAACTAAAAAAAAAAAGGCAGGACCGAACAGAGTGAAAAATAAAAAGGCAGGACAGAGATTACAGCTAAAAAAAAAGCAGGACAAAATTGTTCATCCTAGCCCCCCATAAAAATCAAATGGTAGCTCCCTTACTCCGTGTAATTGTGAATATGAGTCTTAAATGATTAGGTAAGATAATTGTTTTTTCACGCATTATATAAACAACATAATTTTTTTTCAGTAAATAGTATTTTTTGCGATCAAACCAAAGATCAAAAAAAGATCGAAAGTACACGTGGTATAATTAACGATACATGAATGCAGTATCCAATCATTGTATTGTGTAAACTAATAACAATACTAATTCAGTGTAGCTATAATAGATATGATAAATTATATATAAACATGACAAAAGAGTATAATAGCGAGTTTCATTTGATTCATATCTCCTGACCGGACACATTTCATGTGCCGTCATGAACTACAAAAGTTACTAGGTGACAGCTTGAATTTGCTTCGCAATTATCTGATTATAGAAATTCGAAATATTCTAAAGTTTTAAGTATGATTCTCTTATTTTTTTTTCTCTAATTTTATTTATGTTAATTATGTCCCTGATTTCATTTTGGAATATTTTAAAAATATCAATGACCTTGTCTTTCTTGTCAGACATGTAATATGCTTTATAAATTGAAAAGTAAATTATAGTTAAAAAATAGTTCATATCAAAATAATCTTCATATTCAATTTTATAGCCAGTTACTAAACTTTCTAGACTGAGTATATGCTCATCAACTTTTAATAGTGCTAGAAGCTGGTCAACTTTGTGCCAATACTAAACATGTTCACAACGATTTTTTAACCGTATACACGAATTTAAAAAATCTGTGATAACGAATTTAATTAATAATCAAGAATAATACAAAAAAAAAAAATAACTAAAATACCACATAACACACCTTCGTTATTACGAATTCAATCTGTGATAACGAATTCTACAATTCGTGACAACAATTTTAATTTGGGATATGAAATTCAAATTATATTTTTGGGGACGTTCAACATGGGCTTCCGTAGTTTCCGTACTAAACCTTATTCCGATAAAATATTTTAATTAAAGATCGTAAAACAATTTGCATACCTAAATAGATTTACCAGATAAAAACTAAAATTTCAACGTTATGCGAAAGATTTGCTGGAATGTAATAACCATTTAACATTAGTTATTAATATAAATTTAGAACATGTCTACAGTCTATTGGATTCGACCAAATATTCTCAACAATGATACAAAGAACGACGCTATTTCTTATGTTTACATGTTTGAACATGTATGTTTGTAAAATTTAAGTTCACACAGTCACTTAAAATTGGAAGTTTAACGTCAACAAAAACCCCCACCGTAAAACGGTAATTTGTTGCAAAATTAAGAACTTTTAAATGGGAAGGACAATCAGAATAGAATGTGCTGTCATTGTAAGATAACATTTGATGTAACATTTTCGTCTTTAACATAAATTTAGAGCAATGAAAAAATATTTGGAAATGACGTAAGGTCAGCTATCGTGTTTTCGATAAATGTGACAAAGTAAATTAACCAAAGCAAATATAAAATATCGTAAAAGTGTTTATTATATTTTTTAATCGTTTGAAACGTCGAAGTAAAAAGATACCATATTTTAGAAACAAATAAAAGTTGTAATTGCATAAACAGTTTGACTAAAAATACCAATAAGGCATTGCCTGTATTTGTTGTATGTATTAACAATTTAAATTTCAGAATCAAATTGATCATAAGAGTACAAAGCTTATTTTGTTTAAAAAAAAAGCTTTTAATTACCCGCTATACGGGTTTTCATTGATGAAGGCCGTACATATAGAATAATAATTGTGCATTGACTTGACATATCAATGATATAAGGATGAGGCTTAGAAACGGAGAAATGCGAGGCTCATTTTTATGTAGATGTATCCTTGTTTACTATAAAGTTTCACCCATTTAGTTTTGAATCATATAAAGATGGGTTTGAACCGACCAACAGCATTCATGTCTTAATTCACATACTTAAAAATTAAAATAACGTATGGTTTGTTTTATTTGTTTTAATATCTAACACCATTTGACATTAATTCATGCTAATTTCTCACTTAAAAAAAAAGATTTTTTAAAGATGACTTTTTGTGGACAACGCATGGCAACGTTCGGTATCTTTTACTCTTTCCTGTGAATACATCATCTGTTGATATATACTGTGAACGTTTGGGTATTTCTGAATACATCTACCATTTTTTAAAATATATGCATAATGGCAAATCAATGAAATACAAAAGATAATGAATAGTTCTTTAATAGCAGTTTAGGAACTAGTTTAAAACACTGAAATATGAGTTGTAGAATACTTAATCCTGGTATCTATGATGAGTTAATTTTCTAGAGGCCTAGATGAAACAGTATTTTCGTGTAATTCCTGTGTGTAATTTAGGTAGCAAATGCATGGTAGAGATCTTTAAATGTTGAGAAGAAAAATCTTCAAATCTTGAGAAGAGAGGCGAAAGATACCAGAGGAAGAGTCAAACTGATAGATCAAAAATAACTGAGAACTCCATGGCTAACAAAAAGGAAAAGACAAAAAGACAAAAAGACAAACAGACAAAATAGTACACAAGACACAACATAGAATACTAAATACTAAATACTAAACAACAAGAACCCCATCACCAACTGGGGTATATCTCAGGTGCTCCGGAGGGGTAATCAGATCCTGCTCCACATGTGGCACCCGTCGTGTTGCGCATGTTATTACAAACAAGGTTAATAATCTTTTTTCGGTAGGTCGCATTCGTTAAAAGGGAAGAGGTTTGTAGTTACGACATAAGGAACATATCCGATATCATATGTGCATCTTAATGAGTGACCTGCTAGAAATAGGCGTATTACGTATTCTTTTATTTATTTCTGAATAAATGTCCAAGATGTGATATTCGAATACCCACATCATTAATGCATTTATTGAAATAAGGATCAAAGGAGGGACGAAAGATGTCAGAGGGACAGTCAAACTCATAAATCGAAAAAAAAGTGACAACGCCATGGCTAAAAATGAAAAAGACAAACAGACAAACAATAGTACGCATGACACAACATAGAAAACTAAAGAATAAGCAACACGAACCCCAACAAAAACTAGGGTTGATCTCAGGTGCTCCAGAAGGGTAAGCAAATCCTTCTCCACATGTGGCACCCGTCGTGTTGCTATGTGAGAGATTAAGAAAATCAAGAGATTGTATATGATATTATCACGATTATATATACTGATAATCATCAACATAATGAAGTAATGGCGTTTTATAATCTTAAGGCTCCTGACGGGTTATTAGGTTTTGATTCACTAGTGACACCCGTCGTTTTGCACATGGTACAAATTCTCTGACAAGTCGTCTTGAATGATATAACAGTCGGGGAAGGAAAGGAGATTGTAGCTACGAAATGATTTTTTTTTAGAAATATGGCGATATTTTCAAGGCATGATACAGATAAGATAATAGCTCATGAATTTCCATTTTAGTGCACATGTACATGTACTATTTTGAGCACACAACACATGTCAGAGGATAATTGTGTACATAGGGAGGACACTGTAAGGCTCCACACTTGGCTAACAGAATAAAATAATTTGCCATTAGTATCTACAACACCAGCATTTAGGTATTCAGGATGGCTGTCCACACATACATATGATGACGCTGCTGCATGACTATGATCTCCTGAACCTAGATATCCATGGTATTCTATGTTCCATCCGTTATAACATTTGTTCTTCCCAGGAACCATAAGGATGGAAGTTGAACGTATCTTTCTGCAGACAGCACATGGTACATCTTCGTCATCTTTACCGAAAAAGTTCGATTCGTATTCTGCGCCATACATACGTCCACCATCATAACCACTAGTCTTCTCAAAATCTGGATCTGGTGGAAGACAGACATACTCTGCTGCGGAACCCGGATTGGTATAGTATCCACCTCCAGCATAACCTAACAAAAATAAAAAGGTCACGCTTAAGACAATAATCAAGAAATAGAAGAAAATATATCCGACTTCTGGTTCATAAATACAACATTGTACAACGATCTATACAATCTGCTGTTGTATGGAATATTAATACATTTTAATATATTTTTGGCGTATCTATAAATTTAAAATCTAAAAAATCATATTTTTTTTTTTTATAATTTAAGTATTTTTATTCCTCTAAATTTTAAATGAAATTTATTGTTATAATTTTTGAATTCAATTTTAATTCCGTAATACATCTCCCTCATTCAAAGCTGTTTCAATGTCTGAATTAGAGTATGATTCAGACCTTTTTATGGATTAAATCAGATTCTCAAAGTATCCTTAAAGTTTTGGATTTTGAAATATTTTGGTGTCAAGCATGCGCACTTCTGAAGAATCATTAATGTGGGAAATGCGCATCTCGTGCACTAATTTTGGTATATTTAACATTGTTATTTTTAATTTTTCGATGTCTGTGTATATGGAAAATGTCAAACGAGAAACATCTACGAACCACACCAACAAACGACAACCACTGAACAGCATGCTCCTGAATTAGACCATTAAACAGTGGAATATAAAAATGTTTCAGTAAATGCAGATGTATGTTTTCTCAGCGACGCTCCCATTTTTATCAGTCTGTTGACGCATCACTTTTATTATTGTTCTCATCTTATTTGTTTATAGTATCTTCTGTTGCATCAAGTTTACAGAAATATGGATACTTTTGTATTTTGGAAGATCAGAAAATAACCTCCAAATCGTTTTTGGGTCGTTTACATTGACTTAAAACACCCTTTAATTTATCATAAAAACGAGAAACGTTTTGTTTTGTAAATGAAAGACAATTCACGGCAAAATCTTACTACAGTAAACTAGAACAATTAAAATATAAAATTAAATTACATTCTTGCTTTTTTGCACGAAGAAATCTTCAACAAAATGTTTTACAATCATGATGAGAACATAATAATTACCCGAATACACCTGTTCTGTGTCTGTGTGATTTGGACACTGTTTTCGTCCCCAAATAACATAGGTAGAACCAGTGCCTGCAAAAGAGTAGAGAAGATTAAGATGTTATTCATTGGTTTTCTCTCAATGATCTTTGTTTGTTCTACATTGATGAATCGTAGAAGAAGAAAACAATTGTGTGTATGTTTATGAAGAACATTTTCCGATATAAACTAAATGCAGCCTTATAGTGTTTCGTTTATTTATCTAATAACCTCCTTTCTTTTGCAAATATTCTCTAACAATTTAACCAGTTATGACCAAGAATCAAACTTTTGTCGGATTAAATGACAAACCAGAGAAGGAAAAGCAGCAAGATTGGTTTACTTCTACTGTTCAAATTCTAATAACAGAGTTTAATGTCTTTAAATATTAGCTTTATTTATACGAAGCTGAGAACAGGGCTAATGCAAGCTGCAGCCAGCTACTACTCCTGTTTTGAGCCAAGTACAAATACGGCTGATATATAAGGATACTAACAGTTATTTTCTTTATCCTGATAAATTGAGTATTGCATTTGCTATGAAAGTCAGAAAACTCACATTTATCGCATTTAATTATATTTAAAATCCTTTGAGGACCGCGTAGTAATACTAAAATAACACATTCAGCTGAAGACGGATTCGCAGAAAAGAGGCTTGAATGGTTAACAATAATACGTGGCTCAGATTAAATAATTATTTCATAACATACCATAACGATTCATTTCAACAGTAGAAGTTAATAGCAAAGCATCGTCAGTGTATGATTTGTCTTATGCCTCCGAATTGTGAACTTAACTTCACTGAACATACTGAAATTCACATTTCTGCATGGTTGATTGACAGACTCCTGACTTGGGACAGGCATATACATACAGAATGTGCCAGGGTTAAACATGTAAGCGGGTTCCCATCCCTCCCCTAACATAAGAAAGATGTGTAACAGTAAAACATATGAACGAACGGTAAAAATCAGTAGTTATTTGTTTCCTCTCAATCGATTTATGAACTTTGAACACCGGTATATACTGTTGCCTTTACTTATTTAACATAATGAACATGCCATTTTAGCAAATGTACTTTTTTTTTAACTTTTGAGTTTTTCCTTGATTACATTGAATTTGCCTGATATATGAATATTTTTCAATTCGTTTAGTGATCAATACACTAAATTCAAAGTTATTGGTATACATTTTACCTTCAGCAGATTGCAATTGTTTGATCTCTGATTGTTGTAACTGTATGGTAAGTGATTGTTGTTTCACAGTGTTGTTAAGGACCGATAACATATTCTCCATGCGGTTCAAACGATCATTGATGACATCTGGGTCATTCAGTAATAGACGTTTTGCATCCTTTTCTCCAGCAAAACAAACTGTCAAAGCACAAAATGCCAGAACACATTGAAAATATCCTTTCATTGTCTAACGGTCGGAATCCTTATCTGTTCTCAAGCGATTCGAATGTCAACGAGATTATATGAATTGTAAATGCATTCCTATACATTTATGTAGTTCATGTACAGTATATGAAAGATAAATATCCTTTGAACTTAAATGTACCTGTTATCTTTAAACAGAATAAATTTGACAACATCACTAAATCCTACAAAATGTTTATGATAATACCAAGAAAGCGACTATTTGGTTCTGGTGGGTTTGGTTAGTGATTGGTTCGAAAGTTTGTACTAAGTCGCGTCATAATACTTCTTTTGTAAAAAATACAAACAGAAAATATTTATTATCAATCGGAAGCTGATTTAGAAGGTTTTCGTTTTACATTTTAATCCTGAGCTTTTATTGTTTATTTTTTTCTGCCAGGCTCGAATAGCTGTATATAGATAAATAAAAAACGAATTTCATTTTAAGATTTTCTTTTATTTGTTGGTGTTTCAATTGTGGAAAAGAGGACACCTTTTACTCACCTGTGATACAGCTGTAAATAACGGTCAACCAACTCGTGAAGGCATCTGCTAAAATTTCGAAGAGATGACTTAAAATTTCAACAATTGGAACTATTGAATGAAGAAATGCCTTGTTAATAGACCACTATCGCACACGCTCACCGCGATCTAAAATAAATTCAGATAGTGGTGAGGTCGCGGTATGAGCGGCATGAAAATGTAATTTGTTTGTTTCTTTCACGTTGCTACTACGTCCTCATAACGCTTCTTCAATGATCCAGCTACGATTTTACCACGTTGTCAGCATGCTTATTCTGCAACCTCACTACGACAATCACTATCTTTCTACGCTAATCAATCCTCACTACGACCGTACCATGATTTATCCGATTGCAACATGATCTTACCACGCTTCTACTGCGATTATAGCACGATCTAACCACGACCATACTACGATGATACCACGTTGAAACCGCGATCTTACAACGATATCAGCAATAACGTCAACAACGTCAACAACATCGTGTTTAATACAAATACTGTATCATTCCTTCGATTTCTCACTGTATACTGTACAAGTCAGGAATATAGCAGTTGTTATCAAATAGTTCGTTTCTATGTGCGTTGACGTTTTTCTTTTGTAGCACGTCGATGTTCTTTCTTTGTTTTCCTATATATAATTGATATGTTTCCCTCGGTTTTGGATTTTTGTTCTCTTCAAATCGATTTATGACTTTTATACATTGCGGTATACTATATATAGCTACTGTTTCCTTTATTTATAAGAAGTTACTTATAATATTGAAATTGAATTTAGTTTCGTTCTATTTACATCATGATGTGATATCTCTGTATAATCCATACAAAGTTTGTATTTTTTTTTATTCAAAACTTAAGCTTAAAAAAACCCAACATCAAGTTATTCTACTTTAAAAGTTTATTTCTTGTATATTGATTCACAGGCATGAATGGATGTTAACGAACAAGTGTCTAATGCGACTTTTGTTATAGGTTATACGACCGACCAACGTTTTTATACTCGTTGTATAGAATTATTGCTGATATTTTGACGAATATTATTTATGATATAAAAAGAAATTGATATTTATATGTTTTTGTAGGAATCTGATGTACAGTGGCTGTAGTCTGTTCATGTATAGTTCATACGTGTTTATCGTTTCTTATTGTTATATAGATTAGACCGTTGGTTTTCCCGTTCAAATGGTTTTACACTAGTAATTTTAGGGGCCTTTTATAGCCTACTGTTCGGTGTTAAAGGCCATACCTTGACCTATAATGGTGTACTTTTATAAATTGTGACATTGATGGAGAGTTGTCTCATTGGCACTCATACCACATCTTCCTATATCTATATAGGACACGTAGCAACATGACACTTTATCTATATATGTATAAGGTATGTATGGTGCACCCATGCAGTGAAAACTTATCCATACTACAATACATTTCTTTTGGCAGGGATAACGTTAAGGTGATCATTTTTAATTGATATAAAATTGCAGGCAGGTTCATTCTGATTTGTGATGATTTATCTAGTTGATGTAAAAGTCAGACACTTGTATATTCATTTACTTTCACCTTTAATTGGTATCTAACTATAAATATTATTCTAATATTATGACGTGCTTCTTTCGCTTTTTGAATAAACCCATGATCTAAATCCAATAAAGTTTGTTGGCAAATGCGTTCATTTGATACTGCAGAATAATGAACTTTATCAAAGTGGCATGCATGCATTTAATATATTTCATTAACTTAAAACACTTCCAAACTATTAAATGATGCACATGTTGTTACTAATACATTTATTATGACTGTAATGTGTTGCAATTTGAAATTGATATATTTGACCTATATGCATGAATGGATTTTCCCGTTCATGCTGGCTGTTCAAACTCCTCCCTCTGCAAAATCACATTGCCATTCGTTTGCTTGTTTAACTGGAACAAAAAGGAGGTCCACGGAAGAGTCTAAACAAACGATCTACACTTATACACATCGGACATAGAAATTACCTTAATTGTCCTAATCAGAATCGAAACAATTGATGCAAGCTATACTGTAGTTTGAACATGGTAAGGCATTATATTCGTGTTATTTTACTAATCACGAATAAAATGCCTACCCATGTTAAAACTACAATAAAGTAACGCGTCACCAGTAAACTTAATTTGCGACCTTCAAATCCTCAATTGATGCCGTCGGAGCTTGAAGTACAATACAGTTATCTCCTAAATTTCATGTCACACAGGCAGCAATTAAACTCTTTCGCTCAATATTTTTTTACTATAATTTTTTTTTAAATAGTACGCTATAAATTGTACTAGAACTTTCATTTTAAAATTCAATATATAGACCATAACATTTTTTGTCGAGGATTGCATACGTCCTAGCCGTTTTAACTGTGACAGTTGTTTTGAGAAATTTATTTTTTTGAATGCAAAAGACTGAATGTAAGTCTGTATCTGTGACTGTATTTGCTATGGAATTTTAATATTATATTAAATGATAGCATATAGTGTAAGCTTGAATTTGTTATTGTAAGAGTGTATGTGTGTAATGTCTGTACGTGTTTATAATATTCTTATCAAAACTACATTTCGTTTTCACGTCCTATATTAACATTTCTCGATTTTCAAGTTAAGTCTCTGATCTGTGCCGATTACTAGCGTATAGTAAGTAAAGGTATGGACAGTTATTCACATTATTAATAATTATGAGATTAGAGTTTAATTCAAACAGTGGATGTCACTATTGTTAAACATGTACATACCCTTTAGTTGATCATTATAAACGACAATACAGGTACATAACACCTGTAATAATATTTGTAAGTATGATATTTCGTATAGGGTGTCAGACCACCAATTACTCCCTCCAATTTAGAACGTATGTAAATGTAGTCCTACTTTGACACAAAATAGTGCTTTTGATGTCATTGTTTACTTAAACTAACCAACAAATTTGCAGATATGAAACTTTTGGTGAAAGGGAAATATATTTAGACCATTTTGAGCCCAAATTCACTTGTCTATGAGTTTGCATTAAAAATTCAGGATTAATGCGCTACATAGTACACTAATTTAAGATTTCCAGAAAACCGGGAGTTATTTTGGTAGTACCTGTCTTTTCAAAATCAGAAATTTGTTACAAGACTTTAAACATTGGTTGAAAATTGGCATGTAGGAAGGTGATACATGTACAATTCAGGATATACCTGGTTTCCTTGAAGTTAAACTTAAGGTTAAATATTCAGAAAGCTGTGAAAATTGCAAAATTTGGCTGAACAGATAGGGATTTTTAATTGGTGGTCTGACACCTTTAAGGGAAATGCGGTGAAACCCCAAATTCAGAAAACAATTGATTTTTTTTACTTAACTGATCATTTGTTGTGATAGTAGTCACATTTCAATATCTTTTTGGGGACAAAAAGTCACATATTGCAAATTTAGAGCCTAAGACCTGAATTTGTGCTATTTTTAGCTTTTCCCACCCTGACAATATGCTTTCACATAAAAAAATGTTCCAAATTGTTATAAATGCACAGCAAGATGTTTCTGTGGTATTAACATTAAAACATGGTTATTTTACCACCAAAAAAAGTTCTTGTCATCAAGATTTAATGAAATTATTTGATTTTTATCCCTTATATCATTGCGTCATAGCATGTATTTGGCAGATAACATAGCCTGATGTAAACATTGCAAAAACTCACAAAAATCCCATTTATTATCTCAAATGAAAGTTTTATGCCTTAAGTTGTATCAACTGATAGAAAATAAAAACAGTTAAATGACCATGACTGCACTTTTGATCATTTAATAGTCCCATTACTTACACCAGGTGTAAAAAAGGGGGGTCAATATTCCTTGACTCTTCAATACCTTGAATTTTTTAATTAACCCATTGTAAAAATTGTGGAAAGTCTTTTAAGAAGTAGAACAAACAAGAAAAAAATCAACAAAACTGATCTTGATATTGAAAGTTTATGTTCCTGTAGTCCAAAATGAAATTTTCAAGTATTTTCTATCAAAGTCATACATTACAGTCAGTTTAAATTGAGCTGTGAAATTTGTAATATAAGTCACATTATGCTCAGATAGGATGTTTCTGACTTCAAATTGACTAAGGATTAAGAATAAAGCAAAGCAAAGATTTCTGAGCAACTTTTTTGGCTCTTTAGGTGTCAGACCACCAATTACTCCCTCCAATTTAGAACGTATGTAAAAGTAGTCCTACTTTGACACAAAATAGTGCTTTTGATGTCATTGTTTACTTAAACTAACCAACAAATTTGCAGAAATGAAACTTTTGGTGAAAGGGAAATATATTTAGACCATTTTGAGCCCAAATTCACTTGTCTATGAGTTTGCATTAAAAATTCAGGATTAATGCGCTACATAGTACACTAATTTAAGATTTCCAGAAAACCGGGAGTTATTTTGGTAGTACCTGTCTTTTCAAAATCAGAAATTTGTTACAAGACTTTAAACATTGGTTGAAAATTGGCATGTAGGAAGGTGATACATGTACAATTCAGGATATACCTGGTTTCCTTGAAGTTAAACTTAAGGTAAAATATTTAGAAAGCTGTGAAAATTGCAAAATTTGGTTGAACAGATAGGGATTTTTATTTGGTGGTCTGACACCTTTAAGGGAAATGCGGTGAAACCCCAAATTCAGAAAACAATTGATTTTTTTTACTTAACTGATCATTTGTAGTGATAGTAGTCACATTTCAATATCTTTTTAGGGGCAAAAAGTCACATATTGCAAATTTAGAGCCTTAGACCTGAATTTGTGCTATTTTTAGCTTTTCCCACCCTGACAATATGCTTTCACATAAAAAAATGTTCCAAATTGTTATAAATGCACAGCAAGATGTTTCTGTGGTATTAACATTAAAACATGGTTATTTTACCACCAAAAAAAGTTCTTGTCATCAAGATTTAATGAAATTATTTGATTTTTATCCCTTATATCATTGCGTCATAGCATGTATTTGGCAGATAACATAGCCTGATGTAAACATTGCAAAAACTCACAAAAATCCCATTTATTATCTCAAATGAAAGTTTTATGCCTTAAGTTGTATCAACTGATAGAAAATAAAAACAGTTAAATGACCATGACTGCACTTTTGATCATTTAATAGTCCCATTACTTACACCAGGTGTAAAAAAGGGGGGTCAATATTCCTTGACTCTTCAATACCTTGAATTTTTTAATTAACCCATTGTAAAAATTGTGGAAAGTCTTTTAAGAAGTAGAACAAACAAGAAAAAAATCAACAAAACTTATCTTGATATTGAAAGTTTATGTTCCTGTAGTCCAAAATGAAATTTTCAAGTATTTTCTATCAAAGTCATACATTACAGTCAGTTTAAATTGAGCTGTGAAATTTGTAATATAAGTCACATTATGCTCAGATAGGATGTTTCTGACTTCAAATTGACTAAGGATTAAGAATAAAGCAAAGCAAAGATTTCTGAGCAACTTTTTTGGCTCTTTAGGTGTCAGACCACCAATTACTCCCTCCAATTTAGAACGTATGTAAAAGTAGTCCTACTTTGACACAAAATAGTGCTTTTGATGTCATTGTTTACTTAAACTAACCAACAAATTTGCAGAAATGAAACTTTTGGTGAAAGGGAAATATATTTAGACCATTTTGAGCCCAAATTCACTTGTCTATGAGTTTGCATTAAAAATTCAGGATTAATGCGCTACATAGTACACTAATTTAAGATTTCCAGAAAACCGGGAGTTATTTTGGTAGTACCTGTCTTTTCAAAATCAGAAATTTGTTACAAGACTTTAAACATTGGTTGAAAATTGGCATGTAGGAAGGTGATACATGTACAATTCAGGATATACCTGGTTTCCTTGAAGTTAAACTTAAGGTAAAATATTTAGAAAGCTGTGAAAATTGCAAAATTTGGTTGAACAGATAGGGATTTTTAATTGGTGGTCTGACACCTATAGTATCGAAGTTAATATCACAGTCATCCGTTTTGTGGGAAACCGATAGTTTTTTTAAAATTTATATATCAAACGTGTCCGACAAATCAACTCAAAAAGCTAAACAGAAGAACAGATATCAAAACTTACTGGTCCCAAAGTAGATTGCAGCATGATGAAACATTTGATATAATTGAGGACTATTTAAGTATGCCTCTTGTTTTGGTGAATCCCTGGTATTGTCCGTCTTTTTTGTTAGTGAAATATTAATATTAAATAATATTTGGATGTGTAAGTGAACATTTGTTCAATATGAACGACAAATGTGTGAATAAAAGGTCATTAGACATGAACCGACACTAAAACAAAACGAAATTTGATATGAAAGAAACATTATGTGAATAAAACGTCATGTTTATAGCAATTTACAACAAAAAAGAGATATACAGATGACATTATAAACTCTCTTATAATTAGATCAAGTTTCGAAACTATGCATTTAACGGAGTTTTTAACATGTCAGGAATATGGTACTAGTAGTTTTATCAAATAGTTTGGCTCTAAGTATGATGCTTTGGCGTGTGTTTTTGTTGTACTCTAGCGTTTCTTTTTACAAAACGTTGATTTTTTTGAAATACTAAGGATGAACACAGTGGCACCTAAAAGATGCAATTTTGAATTTAATGCAATTTATTTCTCATGTCGAATGTTTTTGACCCGTCCGTCTGTCCGTCGTACCGTCTGTCGTACCGTCCGTCAGTCCGTCAGTCATGTTCTTGCCATCGCAACTCTTCTGAAACAACACAACATAATTTCATGAAACTATGTAGATAAAAAGGACATACTTTGTAGATGTGCATATCGACAAGAAATTATGATTCCATTTTTTTTCTAGGAGTTATGTCCCTCTGAACTTATTGGCCTAAATATAATACCTAAGAGTTTGTCATCGCACCTCCTCTGAAATCACACAACAAAATTTCATGAAACATTGTAAATAGAAAAGACATTATATGTAGATGTCCATATCGACAGGAAACTATGTTTAAATTGTGTTTCTAGGAGTTACAATGTATGCCCCTCTAAACTTATTGGTATCAATATACAACTACAACAGTATCATGTTATATATATATGTTATATTTGTTATTCTCGTGGGATTTTGTCTATGTGTGTTACATTTTAGTGTTATGTCGTTGTTCTCCTCTTATATTTAATGCGTTTCCCTCGGTTTTAGTTTGTTATCCCGATTTTGTTTTTTGTCCATGGATTTATGAGTTTTGAACAGCGGTATACTACTGTTGCCTTTATTCATCGCATCTCCTCTGAAACCACACAACAGAATGTCATGAAAGTATGAAGATAATGAGGACATACTATGTATATGTGCATATCGACAGGACATTACGATTCAGTTTTTTCTTTTTCTTAGAGTTATGCACCTGTGAACGTTTTAGCCTCAATATACTACTGTAACCGTTTGTAATCGCAATTCCTCTGAAACCACACAACAGATTTCACTCTGGTAGAATTATGAGTCTTTGATCTTTGGACTCTGGTGAGATTTTGTTTTTCAAATGACAATGTGGGGGTATTGGGCATGTGAGCGTGCCCACAAATGTTCTTTAATTTTAAATCGTATAATCCAAAATACATCTATTAAAATAGAACAGGGGAGATTAAATTGAATCCAATGAATGCAGAAAGTATTGTAAATAGTTTTCCTTCTTTCAATGAAAAAAATATATTTCTACAGATTAATTCATATTTGAAAAGATCGAAATGTAATCCGTTTGAACAAAAAAATGATATTTTGAATGAACAATTTATGTAAAGCCAGCTAAAAGAGTAAAATACAGCAAACGAAACGGAAAATGATAATGTTTCTTGAAATTTGATATGAAATGGTCTAGAGTGTTTTTTGTTCAATACTACTTTATTACAATAGGCTTTCGTGTACCAATGATTAGATTATGCAATTTACTTCTTAAATAAATCAGAAGAAGGAAAAAGCTATGAAAATTTCCCGTATACACTTTCAAAAGTAAAAGTATAGAAGGCTTAGAAACACAAGTTGTTCAATACAAACATTTATTTCCGTTTATTAACATGTATTTATTTCGAACACACAACACACGTAAGAGGATGATCGTTTATATAAGGCGGACACTGTAAGGCTCCACACTTAGCTAACACAGGATAAAATAATTTGCCATTTTCATTTTGAACACCGCCATTTAGATATTCAGGTTGGCTGTCCACACACACATACGATGACGCGGCTGCATGATCATTCTCCCCCGATGCAAGATATCCATGGTACTCTATGTTCCATCCTTTATAACATTTGTTCTTACCAGGAATCATAAGAATCGAAGTTGAACGTGACTTTCTGCAGACAGCACATGGTACATCTTCATTCCATGTTCCAAAAAAGTTCGATTCGTACTCCGCACCATACATATGCCCACCATCATAACCACTTGTCTTTACAAAGTCTGGATCTGGTGGTAGACAGACATAATCTGCTGCAGAACCAGATTGGTCATACATTCCTCCCCCGGCATATCCTAAAATTAAAGTTAGATCAAGATGTAGGAATGTAAATAGTTGCTTAATATCATACACATATTAAAATAAAAGCGAAACAGTTTGCGCTGTTAGTTTTAAACCCTTCAGGTTCCGACCACAAATTATCTCTTTCAATTTAGAAGGTAAAAGTAGCCCTGATTTAACACAAAATAGTGCTTCTGATATCATTGTTTACTTTAAGTAACCGTCACATTTGTAGAAATGATTATTTTGGTGAAAGAGAAATATATCATGATCATTTTCAGCCAAAATTTCTGCAGACCCAAGATTTGTTTTCTTTCAATTTGAGACCCAAATAAAACCAATGCAACTATAATGAAAAAGTCAGTCTTTTCCCGCCAACTCTAATATCTCAAAAAAAGGTGCATAACTTATCAATATTTTAGCTGATTTTGTTCCTTAACTAATGCTCTTTCAGCTTAAAGTATCAATTTTAAATTCTTGATTTTCAGATTTTCATCTTAGTACACCCTAAAATTAGGACGACTTAGTAACTTGTTTCGAATTAGCAAAGGCGATTTAACGAGCAAGTGTAACCTTCATAACGAGTCAGCTTAGTCGTTAGAACGAGTTGGCTAATTCGTTTTAACAAGTTTAGGCGGTTGATTTCATGTTGTACAGAAGGTAAACAGATCCTGCTCTACACATGTAAAACTGTTGAATGAACGAAATTCAGATAGTGTTATTTGCATTTTTCAATAACAAAAAAAATCATAATTGATAACTGATAAATGCATTACATGTATCAAAAAACCGTTCCTGCTCATGCTTAGCACTATTGCAAATCTTTTCTCCGACAACATTTTTGTTGTGCGCGTAAATGAATGGGTTTGATTTGCGCATAATCTACCATATATCACACTGTATCCATGCAGGCAAGTGCAGACACGGAGACATCCATGTTGTTAGAGGCAGTTTAAAACTTTGACATAATTTCAAAAGGGGGGAAATCGAAAAAGAGGGGTTCCAACACCCGGAACCACAGGATCAAACTATGATGCGTGGTAGCGTTAATATGTGTAGTTTAACGGATATTAGTAGAAAATGCATGGGTACCTCTAAAGCATGAGTTCTTACGCTGGAAGATAACATTGGTAGGGTCCTTTATATCCATTATTAAGTTTGGTTACCTGAATAGACCTGTTCTGTGTCTGTTTTATTTTGACATTGCTTCCGTCCCCAGATAATGTATGTTGAACCAGTTTCTGCAATATTAAGCAGTTTGACTTATTGTCAATCATCATTTTTTCAAGCGAAACATTTGAAAAAAAATTAATTATGTTCATTGCATTTTAGTAAGATGACAATATATGTTTGCATTAATATCAAAGCATTACTTATTTCTTTAAAAAAAATATTTGTTCTTCAACGGACCATGCTAGAGTGCTAAGTGGAATATCCAGTATCCAATTACAAGTTTTCTTTGTTTATTCCCTTTGTATTTTGTTCATTTTAAGACTGTGGTCTGCTTGGTGTTTGAAGTTTGTCTTGGATCAATACTAAAAGTTGTGTCACTAGTGAAATATTTGTAGTTTAACTGCAGTACAAATGATAGCTTTTGTTTAAAATGATGTGAATGCGAGTTTGTATATTTAATATTAATTCCTTTATCGACTTTGGCTATACGTTTTGTCCCTTAATGTTGAATTAGCTTTTCATTTTTGGAATAAGTTATCAACTTTAAAATATTGTTACCTCGAACACCACGAAAGAACTAAAGACACATTTACAAAGTTTGCGAAAGGTCAATCTGAAGTTACCGTGTATGGTATTACCTTGAGTGGATTGAAGTTGTCTGATCTCTGTTCGTTGTAGCTGTATAGTGGTGGCTTGTTGTTGTATAGATGAAGCTTGCTGCTGAATGGTAGTACTGTGCTGCTGTAAAGATGCAGCTTGTTGTTGTATTGTTGTAGCTTGCTGTTGATTGATTGTAACTTGCTGTTGTATTGACAAAGATTGCTGTTTCACAGTTTTGTTAAGTATGGCCAACATATTCTCCATGCGGTTCAAGCGATCATTGACAACATCTGGGTCATTCAGTAATAGACGTTTCACATCCTTTTCTCCTGTAACATTAATTGTTACAGCAATGAATGAAATAAATCACAGGAAAAGCAAGTGCATTGTCGTCAGTTTACAAGTCTTATCTAATTATAAAGGTATATTATAGTGTTACCAATAGTATCTTTGCATGTATATGTATGTAGTTCTAACGTGTGTCCAATTGTACCTATTTACCTGTTATCTTAAAGGTTCAGTAGATCTGAAATTGTCAAATTGTAATCCCGGAATGTTTCTTGGTAGTATTTACAAATCTCAATAAGCACAACATTGCCTTTCAGGTGAAAATAGTTTAGAAGAGTGAGAAATAATTTTACTATACTGAATAAAATGTATGTGTTGTTTATTTTTTATTGTTTGTCAAAAGTTCAATGACATTGGTTTTATCAGACAAAACATGTGATTCAAAAGTGAAAAGTTGAGGGATGTGTTACTATAAATATATGTATCGTATCACTATTGTTGGACTTTGACATACTTTCTGATACAATTTTGACGTCACAAGAGAAGGTGTCCGTCGCAACAATGCAAAAGTGATCGTTGTATTTTGTGTCATCTACTCGAACAGAGTATAATTTTTCATCAAGTTAGGGATCATAATTTTTTTTTGTGGAAAAAGCCATAACAAGAACCATAGTTGGAACTTCCTCCTAAGAGATGTGTTTCGCAGATATATATTACTCTATTTTCTGGGTACTCATATATAATTGATAACAACAGTATTAGTACACTATTTTATTCTAGAATAGTTATCAAAGGTACCAGGATTATAATTTAGTACGCCAGACGCGTGTTTCGTCTACATAAGACTCATCAGTGACGCTCATATCAAAATATTTATAAAGCCTAACAAGTACAAATTTGAAGAACATTGAAGATTCAAAATTCCAAAATGTGGTGCCAAATACGGCTAGGTAATCTATGCCTGGGATAAAAAAATCCTTAGTTTTTCGAAAAATTAAAAGTTTTGTAAACAGGAAATTTATAAAAATGACCAAATTATTGATATTCATGTCAAAACCAAAGTGTTGACTACTGGGCTGGTAATACCGTCGGGGACGAAACGTCCACCAGCGGTGGCATCGACCCAGTGGTGTAAATAGTTATCAAAGGTACCAAGATCATAATTTAGTACGCCATACGCGTGTTTCGTCTACATAAGACTCATCAGTGACGCTCTTATCAAAATATTTATAAAGCCAAACAAGATCAAAGTTGAAGAGCATTGAGGATCCAAAATTCCAAAAAGTTGTGCCAAATACGGCTTAGGTAATCTATGCCTGGGATAAGAAAATCCTTAGTTTTTCGAAAAATTAAAAGTTTAGTAAACAGGAAATTTATAAAAATGACCACATTGTTGATATTCATGTCAAAACCAAAGTGTTGACTACTGGGCTGGTGATACCCCCGGGGACGAAACGTCCACCAGCACTGGCATCGACCCAGTGGTGTAAATAATTATCAAAGGTACCAAGATCATAATTTAGTACGCCATACGCGTGTTTCGTCTACATAAGACTCATCAGTGACGCTCTTATCAAAATATTTATAAAGCCAAACAAGTACAAAGTTGAAGAGCATTGAGGATTTAAAATTCCAAAATGTGGTGCCAAATACGGCTAGGTAAACTGTGCCTGGGATAAGAAAATCTAGTGTTTCTTTTTCAAATTGCAAAGCCTATTCATATTTTCAGCTCACCTGGCCTAAAGGGCCAAGTGAGCTTTTCTCATCACTAGGCATCCGTCGTCGTCCGTCGTCCGTCGTCCGTCGTCCGCTGTCGTCTGTCGTCGTTAACTTTCACAATGTCTTCGGCTCTAAAACTACTGGGCCAAATTTAACCAAACTTGGCCAGTCATCATTGGGGTATATAGCTTAACAATTGTGTCCGGCGACCCGGCCAATCAACCAAGATGGCCACCATAGCGAAAAATAGAACATAGGGGTAATGAAACCAAAGCATTTAGAGCAAATCTGACATGGGGTAAAATTGATTATTAGGTCAAGATCTATCAGCCCTAAAATTTTCAGACCAATCAGGCAACCCGTTGTTGGATTGCTGCTCCTGAATTGGTAATTTTAATAAAATTTTGCAGGTTTTGGTTATTATCTTGAATATTATTACAGATAGAGATAAACTGTAAACAGCAATAATGTACAGCATAGTAAGACCTAAAAACAAAGACCAAAATGGTCAATTGACCCCTTAAGGAGTTATTGTCCTTTATATTCAATTTTGAACAATTTTCATAAATTTTGTAAATTTTTGTAAATTTTTACAAAATATTTTCTACTGTAACTACTGGGCCAAGTTCATTATAAATAGAGATAATTGTAAGCAGCAAGAATGTTCAGTAAAGTAAGATCTACAAACACATCACCATCACCAAAACACAATTTTGTCATGAAACCATCTGTGTCCTTTGTTTAATATGCACATATACCAAGGTGAGTGACACAGGCTCTTAAGAGCCTCTAGTTTTTAAATATATCAATCCTTCGTCCGATGGAAGTTCAACTTATCATTCCAATGACAATAACAAGAAATGTATGAGATACACGAGATCAACGACATAACTAATCTATATTTCTTCTACACAGGAACAGAAATTCCGTACTGATAAAACTGTTTTAAAAAGGAACCAGTTACAGCTGATATATTGAGTCAACTGCTTGGAGATTATTAAAGATTCAAACGATTCATTGACAATGAAAGACTACACCAAGGTCGTATGGAAGATTTGTTGTTTTACCAAGGTCGTATGGAAGATTCGTTGTTTTACCAAGGTCGTATAGAAGATTTGTTGTTTTACCAACTGAAGGTCGTATGGAAGATTTGTTGTTTTACCAAGGTCGTATGGAAGATTTGTTGTTTTACCAACTGAAGGTCGTATGGAAGATTTGTTGTTTTACCAAGGTCGTATGGGAGATATGTTGTTTTACCAAGGTCGTATGGAAGATTTGTTGTTTTACCAAGGTCGTATGGAAGGTTTGTTGTTTTACCAAGGTCGTATGGAAGATTTGTTGTTTTACCAAGGTCGTATGGAAGATTTGTTGTTTTACCAAGGTCGTATGGAAGATTTGTTGTTTTACCAACTGAAGGTCGTATGGAAGATTTGTTGTTTTTACCAAGGTCGAATGGGAGATTTGTTACTTATAAATTTTCTAGTTTTGTTATTCAACAGCTTGAGCAAATATAATAGTTTGAAACCTAAAAAAGCGCGTAGTAATCACAATACTGGTTTCCATTTCGTTCCAGACGCTAACGTCACTAAAAATAGAAGTTATTTGTAAATGCACTGAAGATGGAAAACAGTTACAATTAAGACTACATTGTTGACCCTATTGGAAAGACCAAGGGTAACGTTGGCTTTTTGAAATCGGTTTCAATTGTTTGTGTTTTCTGTTGAGCACAGAAGGCACTGAGAAAATCTGTACGTGTAATGTTCACGTTATATATAGAAAAAAATAAAGTACAAGTATACTACTAAATGTACAAGTATGCAGTTATAACCAGTATTTTCCACGTTTTGTCTTAAATATATCGGGAAATATTATATTGACGGGTACAGGTCGTGCGGATATATGAAAGGGTCATATAAAACAATATTTCTAATTCTAATGATACGGTGACTGATCATGACTTACTGTTATAAAACACTTGATTGTTTGTACTTTAACGTATGTTAAATTTGGATTTGCATGCCTATTTTAATGATGGAAGTCCATGCACCTGAAAAGAGACCAGGGATTGTGTACTTTGTATTTTGAGAACCATTGGATTTAAATAACGAGTTCTAAAGATAACTTAAGTGATATGCATCGTCATTAAGACAAAAAGTGATACCATATTGCAAGTTTGACATCTCTGTGTTTTATTTAAAGACATTCACAACTTATCATGGACAGTTATACTGAGGAAGAACGAAACTTTGCGAATTCCAATTTGCAGATCTACCATAGTTGGGACGAAGTATATATGAAATATAGTCTGAGCCCTGTGTAACCTCAGGTTATAAGATGAAGAAATATCTGTCACGCTGTTGTCAGATATTCAGACATATATATTTATCCAAGATACAATTGTGTTATTTACTTTATGCATTAAGCAGAAGAAAAGAGAAAACTCATGTATACACTGATCCATGCAAATATTTATTTCCGTTAAATAACTTGTATTATTTTGAACACACAGCACATGTAAGAGGATAATTGTTTATATAAGGAGAACATTGTAATGCTCCACACTTTACCGATACGGAGTACAATAGTTTTCCAGTCATTTCCAGAGCCACCATTAAGATATTCAGGGTGACTATCCACACAAATAGACGATGATGCTGCTGTGTGACTAAGACCTCCCGAACCAAGATATCCATGGTATTCAATAGTCCATCCGTTAAAAAATTTGTTCTTACCAGGAATCATTAAGACGGAAGTCGAACCCACCTTTCTACACACTGCACATGAAACATCTTCATCCGGGGTACCAAAAAATGTTCCATGGTATTCTGCACCATACATTCGCCCGTTATCATATCCATTTGTCTTTTCAAAGTCGGGATTTTGTGGTAAATAGACATACTCTGCTGCAGAACCTGGTTGATCGTACATTCTTCCACCTGTATATCCTAAAACGTAAATGTAATTTAGAAGTATGACTTTAAAAAATATCATAAAATATGTAGGGTATCCAGCACAAATATATACTGTGCCCAAAGGTAACCAAGAAATGTCGTATCGAGTTAGACAAATCGATTATCGTTTCTAAATTTGATGATATTCAATTGATGTAGAAAAAGAGGGACGAAAGATACCAGAGGGACAGTCAAACTCATAGATTGAAAATAAACTGAAAACTGAAAACGCCATGGCTAAAAATAAAAAGAGAAACAGACAATAATAGTACAGAAGACACAACATTGAAAACTAAAGACTAAGCGACACTACCCCCATCAAAAACTGTTGGTGATCTCAGGTGAATCGGAAGGGTAAGCAGATCCTGCTCTACATGTGGAACCCGTCGTGTTGCTTATGTTATTACCGATATAGTCTAATTCAATAGGTAACATTCAGGAAAAGGGAAGGGTATTGTAGTTATGAAATAAGAAACATATCAGATATCAACTGTGAAACGGTTATTCCGTAACGGTCAACCAACTCGTGATGGCGTCCGTAAAATGTACGAAGGGATGATTTCAACTTCACCATTTGGAAGTCTTGGTTTAATAGCTTCCTTGTGAGCGGCAACCCTCTATCAAGGAAATCATGATAGGAAATAAACGTCCGGGAATATCGTATCAATTTGGAGATATATACTCCGTATGCAGACGCTCCTAGAATGTTTCTACTTAGAAATAGAATGTTCACGACAGGGAAGCTGAAATCATCTCTTTTAAGTCGATTAACAAGGAAAGCAACGGAAATCATAATGTTTAACGAAAGTAAAACCGAATAAATAAAGGATAAAGTATGTACTTATTTTACAATGATTAATGATACACGTAATCTCAAAAATAAAACAGTAAAGGAACGTCTATGCCATTAAAGGGACAGAACTGATGCCTATATGAGTACCAGAAGCCTGTTGACGAACTTTATTGCATTCTATTTTTTACGGTTATGTTGTTAATTGAGCACGAACATTTATACACGACTCGAGTAAATATATGGATCTTTTAATTATTTTTTCTAAAAGGTTACCAATTCAACGCTATAGTTAAATCTTTAAATATTGTTTTAAGTGGTATATTGATTTATTAACTGAATATTATTGTTATTCACATATGCACCCTTACGGTTCTACAAATTGTCAATGCCTATATTTTTTTTGTATTGCACAAGGTCATGTAATTCTCTGACTGTTTATGACATCTTTACACACAACTCTTTGGAGGTTGGATATGCATTGATTGATATATTGGCCAAGTCAGGAAAATGGCCATTGTTACATTATAGTTCGTTTCTGTGTGTGTAACATGTCGGTGTTGTGTCTCTGTTGTGTCGTAGTTCTCTTATATTTGATACGTTTCCCTCAATTTTAGTTTGTAACCCGGATTTGTTTTTTCTCTATCGATTTATGAATTTTGAATAGCGGTATACTACTGTTGCCTTTATTTGGCTTATATACATAATGCGCAAGATGTGTAAATTTCCTGCCACGTCCAGTCTGTGATTTAGTTATTTGCTTTTCTGCTTTGTATCAATCTAATGATTTTATCCATTTTCAACTGACTTTAGAGTTTGTTGTTATGTTACATCAATGTCTCATGAATTTGGCGCAAACAAGAATCTAAGCTGTCATAAAATGCTACCTAGAACATTATCCAACTTTGATGAATAATCAAATATGTCAAATGAAATAATATAAAATCATTAATGTGTGTTGCAATTTAAAAAAAAACCCACGTATTTATAAATGATTTTTCAATTGATATTGATTCTTGGATATGTTAAGTATATTTATTACATTGGTTGCAATGAATTACATTGATTTCCCAGTTAAAAAAACCCCGATAATTTCACATGTGAAATAAACGTGGTTATTTCACTCTCTGACGTCATACAACAATAGGCGTTGTCAAGACGTCGATAACGGCGGATCAAAAGAAACTGTCCACCTTACATGTTTTACATTAATTTCTTTAAAAAAAGCCATTTGCCAATGTAATAAAAAGAATAACTAATTAAAGAATTCAAATATCGAAAAATATTCACCTCGTGACCGAACAACACTTATAATTAACTCATGCGCTACGCGCATTCGTGAATAAATGTGTTGTTCGGTCACTCGTTGAATATTTTTCTCTGAATTCTTCAATTAGTTATTCTATAATTAACACCATGACTCCACTCCAACACTCCATTACTCCACCACTCCACTCCTATACTCCACTCCACTCCACTCCACCTTTTAGTACATGCCGTCCCTATGTGCCATAATGATAATAGGGATAATAATTTAATATTAATTTAATATTCCAAGAGTTAATTTAATACTTATGTTTTGGTAAGTATTTTTACTGCTGTAACCAATTTATTTTACAACAGAAATATATTTCTACTCAATTAATACAAGGGGTAGTCAAAATATTTATGAATAATTATGGATCAAGACAGGATTAAAATGATAAAAAAACAGGAGTTCCTTTTCAATACTGATACCTGGTCCTACCTTTTTCATTTAAACTTAAAATAGATCATAATGAAAGTATTCTGAATGTAAAATCTTCATTATTTTAAATAAAAGGAAATTAGTTTACGATCATGAACAAACTAAATATAACAATAAATGTTGTCTCATTGATTTCCTGCAAGTTAGTTCTAATAAATGGACTCAAATTATAAAAAAAACACACTAAACCAATAAATAAATAGTGTTAATCAAGAACTTGAAAATAAATAAGAACAAAAAAAGACTCAGTAATATTTTCTTCTACTATTTGAAAAAAATAATAATAACATTAAAAAAAACTGCATTTTTATATTTTGGGGGCTAAGTAAACATTTATGTTTTAGATCACAAGTCAAAATTAAGTCACACTTCATGTCAGTATGATCATGCTTTGAATAAGATTGATTAAAATGCTACTCTGAAAGAGATTGTTTTAAGGCAGCAACCATTTGATTTTAGGGGGTGGGGTGGGATGGGGCTATGGATTCCCCCCAGAAAATCAAATGGTTGTTGGCTGCCTAAGTTCAAATTTAGGACCATAATTTCTCATTTATTATTGCAGGATTCCTTAATCACCAAAAAAAAAAAAAAAAAAAATATTATTATAAACAATGAATGAGTTTTGTGTCAGTCATCTAAAGCAGTTAAGGTTGAACAAAGACAGTGTAAGATTTCCTTACCTTGTTTTTAGTTAAGTCAAACATTTCACCGACTTAAAGATAATTGTTAATCCAGTCAAATATTCACAGTTGAACTCGCCATTGTTTTTTTGCAAACAAACACACTAAATGTGTTCAGATGCCAGTTGACATCGACGTGTAAGACCAAAAAACTACAATGTCAAAAAATGTCTTTCGTTTGTAATTTTAAATTTAGTTCCAGTGGGGATTCCTAAGAGGTAATAGAACGTAAGACTTTTTTTTAACTTTAAGATACGTATTATTAGTTAATTTATATAGTATATATAATCTTCGTTTATCTGTGAATAAAAGAAGAAAAATAACAGACAAGTTCGCATAATTTATAAACGACGATGAACGGCGTTATGTAATTATTGAAAGAGGGCAAATTTAACATATCTAAGTATTATTTACTTTTTAGTTAGAACCATTATAGTGATTAAAAATCAAAAGAAATCTATTTCTGACCCTAATGGCAAGTAAGAAACAGAGAAAAAGAAAAAAATTCCAAATTGGCGCCAAATATTTTTTTCCGCGAAATTAAAACATTTTCAGAATGGCTGGTTTTAATATCAGTCCCATTGTTGTCTTAAGAAAGTAGCAACAACGGTCGTTTCTTTCCGACTGTAAAGTGGAAAAAAAGACGTCGATACAGATGAACGATTTAATGACGGAATAAAAATGACGTTTACACATAGATACCATGACATTACAAAAAGACAAAATAACGCGTATAAGTATATGTATAATTCCCACGGTACTGCGATTTCCCGTCACCTGAACAGACAGTTTCTTGTACTTGAGTTTTAAATTTCCTCGCCTAGCGGCTTTTTCGCTATTACCCCTCCATAACATGATATATCTATTCAAAAACATATCTGCTTAAATACAAACATTTGCTAAAAATATCATAGACAGTAAACGGACAGTATTGACATTTGAATTTCATTGTCAATAGTTTTAATGATCTGACAGTGATAGTCACCGTGTTCGTAGTGTAACAAACGATGTTACTGAGTCTTGTTTAATTTAATACAAGTCAATTTTTGACATTACTATTTTTTTCCAGTCGCGATCGTAAGCTGAAACATCCTATGGTATAATCAAACCACTGATCGAAGATTCCGTATTTTCATAAACGAATAGAATACACGACGATAGAAGTTGATTAGTTTCTATTATTGAAGATCAAAATTTAGTTCTTCATATCGGTTCCTATCGAAAAATAAAAGAATAGAAGATCTTATTGATGCCTTATCCTAGGATATGACTCATGCACCACAATGTGTTCTACCAGGGTACAAGTATATAAACGACATTGTCACTAGAGTTACAGCAGTTGTTGTGGGATATGACTCATGCACCACAAGGTGTTCTACCAGGGTATATAAACGACATTGTCACTAGAGTTACAACAGTTGTTGTGGGATATGACTCATGCACCACAAGGTGTTCTACCAGGGTATATAAACGACATTGTCACTAGACTTACAACAGTTGTTGTGGGATATGACTCATGCACCACAATGTGTTCTACCAGGGTATATAAACGACATTGTCACTAGAGTTACAACAGTTGTTGTTGGATATGATTCATGCACCACATTGTGTTCTACCAGGGTATATAAACGACATTGTCACTAGAGTTACAACAGTTGTTGTGGGATATGACTCATGCACCACAAGGTGTTCTACCAGGGTATATAAACGACATTGTCACTAGAGTTACAACAGTTGTTGTGGGATATGACTCATGCACCACAAGGTGTTCTACCAGGGTATATAAACGACATTGTCACTACAGTTACAACAGTTGTTGTGGGATATGACTCATGCACCACAAGGTGTTCTACCAGGGTATATAAACGACATTGTCACTACAGTTACAACAGTTGTTGTGGGATATGATTCATGCACCACAAGGTGTTCTACTAGGGTATATAAACAACATTGTCACTAGAGTTACAACAGTTGTTGTGGGATATGACTCATGCACCACAAGGTGTTCTACCAGGGTATATAAACGACATTGTCACTAGAGTTACAACAGTTGTTGTTGGATATGACTCATGCACCACAATGTGTTCTACCAGGGTATATAAACGACATTGTCACTAGAGTTACAACAGTTGTTGTTGGATATGACTCATGCACAACAAGGTTTTCTACCAGGGTTTATGAACGACAATGTCACTAGAGTTACAACAGTTGTTGACCCTACTGGAGTAACTGTGACATCTTTCGTCATCTGTGTAGTGCTATTAACTTTCTTTTGTCTTCGGTTGGTAATGCTGATGTCAGTTTTCTGTGGCTTTTGGCTATTTTCCTTCCTGATTTTGGTATACCTCGCTTTTGTTTCTCTTGGCATATACACTGGTCGTTCATGACAATAAAAATAATGATATAAAAAAACCAATGAAAATCAGGACAAGTGCAAACCTTCTACGTCATTTGGACGTCTTTGATGGAGAGTGGTCTCATTAACAATCAAAGCACCCCTTATTATTTTTGTATAAACACATAAAAACAGAGAACACCGATACGTGTAGGTTTCTCTTTAGCAGTCCCATGTTGCAAAGACATTTATTTCACCAAGTTATTCCACTGAAAAGTTTATTTTTGGTACATTGTTTCACAGGCATTTAACGATTAACGACTAACGTATCTAATGCGACGGACCTATTTTTTGTAATAAGATACGACCAACCAAACGGCATTATACCAATTTTATAGAATTGTTGTAGATTATTTAAAAAAATTTGAAGAATATCATATATGATATAAAAAGAAAATAATTATCCTAAATGTATGTGTATATAGGACACGGAGCGAAATGACACTTTCTTTATATATTTATGAGGTCTGTATGCAGGCACTCATGCTGTTTAAACTGATCCATACTACGATAAATTTGTTTTGGGTTGAATACCGTAAAGATATATTTATGAGGTCTATATGCAGGCATGCATACAGTTTAAACTTATCCATACTACGATAAATTGGTTTGGGTGGAATATCGTAAAGGTAAGCATTTTCAATTGATGTAAAATTGTAGGCAATTTCATTTATACTATGTATTAGATACAATACAAAGTTAACAAAGAAACAGGCCGGTAACAACCGTTGCCGGATAGTTTTTCTGAACGAGTAGTCAGGTCAAGGTCCGAGGCGATATCTGAGGACATTGACCTGACTACAAGACTAAGGCTGCATTTCTTTCTAACCCCAAATTTTGTAAACGTTGTGTGGCGTTTGTTTGTGTTTGTGCAAAACGCTACGAAAGTAGAAACAAATACAACGTTTAATAAGTCTTTACTGACCCTGTTTGAACTTTCAATTATGCATGCACATGTTGTTGGTAAACAGATTTTTTACAAACGTAGAAAAAATATATCGTTTTATCAAGTTCAAGTTAGAAACAAAGGTAGCGTTTGTACTAACAAACGACGCACGACAAACTGTAGACGTATTTTTAGCGGTTGCATAGTTTGTCAAAGTTTATGTAAACTTTGTAAACGTATGTTAGAAAAAAATGATCAAAACATGTGCGCGCTTAGTCGTTTGCATCGTTTGTGTTAGAAATGCACCCTTAATTTCTACATTGTAATGACAATCGTGATTTAGAGTTCCAATATATAACATTATAATTGTTTATATATTTTGATGTCTTAAACAGTAGAGGGTTTACAGGAAATGTTGAATAAATTGGCAATTTACACAGAAAATAGGGCTTGTCTGTTCATACAAAATATATATATATTGTATTTCGAAAGGATGAAATAGAACAATCTAATGACATTTTGGTCGATAACGGTAAAAAAAAGATTTTATTTAGGTATATTAATACTTTAACATTGTAAAGTCTTTTACGCAGACACATTGTGTCGAAAAAGGTAAATTAGTCTATTTTCGATATTAGGAGAACTACTTCATCACAATGTATAAGTAGAATATCAATTCTTATTTTTTTTTATGCTTATATTAGTATAGTATATTGATAAAAAAAAATATGGAGATGTCACAGTGGTATGATTGACAATGAGACAACTATCTACCTAGTAAGTTCAAATAAAGTGGATGCAGTGGATGTAAGAAACCGTACGGCCTTCAACAATGAGAAAATCCTTACTAAAGAGATTAGAAGTAGAACACTTACTGGAGAGATTAGTAGTAGAACACTTACTAGAGAGATTAGTAGTGGAACACTTACTAAAGAGATTAGTAGTAGAACACTTACTAGAGAGATTAGTAGTAGAACACTTACTGGAGTGATTAGTAGTAGAACACTTACTAGAATCTGAGATGACACGATATTTTCCGGTTTTCTTGTGTGTAGTCTGGTTAACCAATACATAGCTGGGACCTTCAAATGTGCATAGGAGGCCTTAGACTGAGCTGTGGTAGGGAAATGATGATCTACTCTCTGTGGAGCGTTCGACCTTGAATGTAGTTGAATATATAATTTCATTCTCAAGGACGTCCTTGTAGTATTAACGTCATACCACACCACATTTTGGCTGTTTTCTCGGTCGGTACGAACACAAAACGCTTTGTTAGTACTTGAATATTGCTTTTAATCCTAGAAATGAATGTATTACTTACCCTTATCTTTATTTCTAAATTATTTTCAAAATGTGATATGCTAATCTCAACAATATTCAGACATTTCTCTAAATAGGAATTAAGTGACTTTTTGTCAGATTTCTCCAGTTTTCACCATTTTTTACAATGTATGGTTATGAAATATGGAGTGCACTCCTATGATAGAAAAGGTTTTAGTTTAAACATAATTTATTTGCTTACAGATATGCAAAAGGCATTCAACAATTTATAACAAAAAACATTTACCGAGCAGGCATGCAAACAATAAAATACATTATATATATATATTGGATATGTGAAAAAGATGATGCATGATGATGTGAATGGTTGTACACAATATATGTATACATATTATATGCACTCTATTGTGCTGCTTTAAACAATTAGAAACCTCTTTGAATCTTCAATAAATTCATATACATTCTTTAAATTCTTTCATTTTTAACATAAGCGAATGACAAATCACCGGCTGTTAAGATGTTCAAATTTAGTAGTGGAGAGTTCTCTGGTAACCAGTTCAGATTATAAGATAGTTGGATTCTTACTTTAGCATAAGTAGGACATTAAAAAAAGAAGTGATGCGAATCTTCTCACACCACAGCGACAGGACGGATCTGAAATGATACTGACTCTGTTAAGATCATAATTCAAAAAAGCAGCTGAGCATCTAAGATGAGTAAAAATGATGTTGAGTTTACGATTTCCAAATCTATAATGTTTCGATACTTGGACTTTTAAATCCAGTTTAACATTTTTTAAGTCGATTTTAAATTTACATAAAGAGTCAGTGTTGCGTGTTAAGGTTATTCCACAGTTGTATAGTTGAAGGCTTAAGGATGCTTGGTTCAAAGAGAGTCAAAGAAAGGGTATACTATATCATTTCCATTACGCAAGGGGTAAATAGCTGTACTTTGGATTGTTGGCGGAATTAAATTGCAAAGATTGGCTGATACATTGTTATATTGAATATCATAAAATAATTGTATCTTCCTCCTTTCTCTCTGTTCAGCTAGAGTTTTAAAACTAATCTTATCATAAATAAGTCTTATGCTACTAAGAATAGGAAGAACTGTTACAATTCTGGCTGCCTGCAGCTGCAACTGCTCTAAATTGTTACAATAACCCACAACCATATTATCCCAAATTTCGCAGGCATATTTCAGTTTTTTAAAAGTCTAGTACAGCATCCCTAAGTTATTCCTTCTTAATCTGTTCTTTCTAAGTACATATACATGTTACGATACATTTTGTATGATACCTTCCCCATGGGTGTTCCATTTAGCATCTCTACGTCATGTAACACCCAAATGTTTATGATAATCTGTAGTTTTAATATTCTTACCATTGAATATAAAGTTAGAAATAAACTCATCATAGATACCAGGACTAAATTTTGTATATACGCCAGACGCGCGTTTCGTCTACAAAAGACTCATCAGTGACGCTCGAATCCAAAAAAGTTAAAAAGGTCAAATAAAGTACGAAGTTGATGAGCATTGAGGACCAAAATTCCTAAAAGTTTTGCCAAATCCAGCTTAGGTAATCTATGCCTGAGGTAGAAAAGCCTTAGTATTTCAAAAATTCTAAATTTTGTAAACAGTTAATTTATAAATATAACCATATCAATGATAATTCATGTCAGCACAAAACGTGCTGACTACTGGGCTGGCGATACCCTCGGAGAAATAAATCTCCACCAGCAGTGGCATCGACCCAGTGGTAGTAAATAAATTCATCATATATACCAGGATTAAATTTCGTATATACGCCAGATGCGCGTTTCGTCTACAATAGACTCATCAGTGACGATCGAATCCAAAAAAGTTAAAAAGGCCAAATATAAAAGTACGAAGTTGAAGAGCATTGAGGACCAAATTAGAAAATGTTCAGTTAAAATCACTGTACAAATGTTAATAATTGTCAAAAAACGACCTCAAATGTCATGGTCTACTTTGAGTTAGGTACATCTCAGGGTCTGGTAATAAAGAGCTGATGTTAAATTGTGCAAAATGTATGAAATTGGGACTATATGCAGAAAAAATGTTATGTAATATTAGTATGAATAAAATGTGGGATAATCAGTGGTTGTTGAGTGCAGACAGTTCATATTTACCTTTAATTAGACAACGTTTGTTTGATTAAGTTTAACAAGAGTGACATTCTTTTTTAGTCTTTTCTTCAAATTGTTGACTCAATAAATAGGTGGTAAAAAAAAATTGTTCTACAATTGCACTTAACGAAATGTATTCCTGTACTTTTTTTCTAATGTATTACACAGATTCGTTGGTCTTCAAGTAACATTTGCATTGGAAGTGGATGTTATGTAACTTATGCTGGTACTAATGGATATGCAATACATTTTACTTTTTGGGATTGAAGAGTCATAAAAGTTGAATTTCATTTTATTCTACAATGTAGCAGATTTCCTGAAACAGATACTATGAAAAATTACATGATAAGGCCACCACAATCAAGTTGATAGAATATTTTCTGTTGAAAACACAAAACAACTTTGTAACCTAGAAACAATATATATATCCCTTTCAATCCAAGAAACAGTTTATTGTAGTGATACTTCTCACATCGTCTTTTGTTATTTATATATAATTTAATTTTGTATGTAACACGTCTTCTGATTGACTGAAAGATTTTTGTTTATCAGCTCATAGACACAAATTTGTCATGTGACGTGACGTCATAAACATTGTTTCATGATTTACTCCTTAGAAATGGACTTTTGGATTAAATTATTAGGAACGACTGTAATATTTTCCCCGTCTATTCGTAATAACCTCAAATAGGTAGTGCACACTGTTAAATAATCCGCTACGACTTAAATATTGTTAACAATTTTTGTAGTATGGAATTGTATATATACTGTATTCAAATAAACTGATAAACCGTAAATAAATAATTTTAATTTGGGTGACAAAGTTTATAAACATAAACCATTACTTCTTTTTCAAACGTCCAACCGTCCTGTGGACCTGTTCCAGTATTTTGAAGGCAAGTTATTTTTATATTTTATAATCTTGCGTTCATTCATATGTAATGTAAATGCTTGTTAGCCAAAGTTTGATAAAAAAAGTATTTGGAAAATAGATCTTTTTCTAACGTTGTTTGTTACGCCGGTGAATTCAAATGGTTTATATCAAGTAAGTGTGTCTGTTTGGTTTAGTCAATATCATGATAATTCAATATGCATAACGATCTGTATTCTTCTTAAATAAGTCATATCAAGGATAATGCATTGTTGCAGCCTGTTGTGTAGTTAATTTGCATTTTGCTCTAGTTTTTTTTAAATAAAAATGTTTGATTATGTGCTGTTTTGTTCGAATATGAAACTATTGATAATTGGCCATTTCAGAATCTAATGCATTCTGAGTAATATTTTCTAAAGCGTACACCAAAGCATCGTGATTGGTTAAAAACGTCCTAAACAATGGAAATTCAACCAATGACGTGACGTTATTTTCATTTTGGGGTACGAACAATTGAATTACCCATAGTCTTTTAGTTTCTGAAACGGCCAATTTTTTCTTGATTTCACACTCAAATAATAGCAATGAAAAGTTATTATAGAATGTGTTGAAAATATCAACCCAGTATGTAATTAAATATCCGATTGTTATACCTCAATTTGTATTATCAGATGCAGGTTCCATACTATAATCGGTCAACCTAACAAGAGGCTTAGAATAGTATCTGTCACTTACTCATAAGATATTAAGTGTATTTAAATGTCAAACAATTGTAATGACAAACTAAATTGGCCATCCCATTGTATGCTTACATTGCAGAATGTTATAACGAAGTTTGTAATGATTCAACTAGTAATTAGTTTCTATTGTTCCATGCAGTTTTATCCCAATGTTTGACTGGTATGTAATATTCCGTTTGTAATAAAGTTTCTAAAGGAACAGCAACACTTTCGAACCAAACATTTATTTCTCTAAACAAATTTAAGTAAAATTTTAAAGGATAACAAAATCCCCGACTTCGTGATTTATCAGCAATCTTAGTATACATTCACTGAAATATAAAACGTTACAAATAAACTCATCAAATATACTTTGTTATTTAATTTCAGTCACTGTGGTGAAACGTACTTTGTAATAAAGTCACGGACAAACGATTTTCTATTGTTCAAGCTAGATTCAGATTCTAAACCACGTTTGGCGATCCTAACAGGTCACTGTCTAAAATAGTTGGCATAGACGAACACATTCAACTTAAACTAATCTCAAACAAACTTTATTTTATAAGCATCGTTGACAATATGATGGAATTTTATGCGACTGTCATACAAGTTAGAGGTTTAGCTAGCTATAATACCAGGTTTAATCCACCATTTTCTACATAGGAAAACACCTGTACCTAGTCAGGAATATGACAGTTGATATCTATTCGTCTTGGTGTGTTTGAGCTTTTGATTTTGCCATTTGATTAGTGACTTTCCGTTTAGAATATTTCTCAGAGTTTGGTATTTTTGTTATGTTATATTTTTCTGGTACAATGTTTGCAACCCGCACGGAAAATTCCTGTAAGATATACCTTGATTATAAAAGAATACATATCACGCATTTGTCTATATATGCCCCACCGATGGAATGCTAAAATAATAGTTGAAAAGCAATGAAATTCAAAAGTTACCAAGAACACATATGGTATAAAGCACCAAAAATAAGGACTAAATTACAGGATCCTGACTTGGGACAGGCACATATAGAATGTGGCGGGGTTAAACTATTATGCTGGCGTCAACTCCCCTTACATGGGACAGTGGTGTAACAGTACAACATAATAACAAACTATAAAAAAAAGTTGAAGCTTAACTTATTAGATCGATACAAATTAGCAGAAAACAACAAAACACAGATTGGACGTGACAGGGAATTTCTACATCCCTCGCAACAAAAAAGACACAAAATACAGATCTGAAAGTACTCACAGGTACTGACAGCTAGTGCAAAGTCAATAACAACCTATGTATCTAAGACTAACTAGACTTTCGTTTAGTGGTTGTCGTCTGTTAATGTGGTTGATGTTTGTTTCTCGTTTCTCGTTTTTTTATATATATAGATTAGACCGTTGGTTTTCTTTTTGAATTGTTTTACACTAGTCATTGTGGGGCCCTTTGTAGTTTTCTGTTCGATTTGAGCCAATGCTTCGTATTGTAGGCCGTACTTTGGCCTACAATTGTTTACTTTTAACACATTGTGACTTGGATGGAGAGTTGTCTCATTGGCACTTATTCCACATCTTCTTATTTCTATTTCGAAATGATTTTAATCTTTGTTGTATCAGCACGACATATGTTACCATTCTACCAAGCATTAAGTGAAACTGGTATTCCCTTAAACTTTACCCCAACTGTTAGGTTATATCGCCATTCATCTGTTTTATTGATAATACTTCGCATTCTGGAGTCGATTCTCTTGTTTTACTAATGGAACGTACATGTATAGCATTCTTATTTCTGCGATAAGTATCTGATAAGAATTGACTTCAATGAATAAATCACATATTATAATATCAATACGTATACAGGCGTAAAATGAAGGTAGTTTAAATATTCAGTTGCAGAGCTGTCACGAAGTAAAATTCAGCATACTAGTATATTTGAAATTTAACCAACTTTACTACATGTAATATCTCTTTTAATGATGTAAAAACATATCGGTAAACATCCTACTTTTACGTAAATATTCTATCTTCTTTTAAATTATGTAAATAATACTTCAAATATAGATGATGCGCATGTCCAATAAAATATATAAAGCTTTTAATCGCTTTCAATTACATCATATTCATCATGAATGCTTTGCAAATCATGTCATAGACGTTGAGCAAACTAAATGGATCATTAAAAATTAAATGTCGATTATTCAGTCCATGTATATTTTCGAAGGTCGGTAGTTTTCTCCGGGCACTACGGCTTCCTCCACCAATACAAACTGCCCGCCACGACATAGCCAAAAAGCGGTGCTTAAAAGTGGCGTAAAAACACCAAAAATCAAATCAGACCTATGCTATTTTTTCTATTTTTAATGGAAAATACAGTTTTAAATGCTTAAATGAAACGTTGTATGTTTTATGAATCAAAGCATTGACAATAAACACGATTAAGTTCTATTTTGACAAGATTGAAATATATTTTAGTCATAATTTATGTGCGTACAGTTTCAGGGTAAAACATTTCAAATGATTTTTTCATGTTTTATGATTGCCTTGACATCTGCAAAGTAAAATATTTAAGAACGTTGATGATAACTCTAACAAAAAATAAAAATCACAGTTTCTTTCTTATAAAACGTTGTACGAATATGTATATGTTACAGGGAATTTTGTTAAATCACTGGACTAATCTGTCAGTGATTGTGTAAAATCACTAACAGTTTCAGTGGTTTTGTAAAATACCTGAAATTGTTAGGGATTTTACAAAATAACTGAAAATAGAGCTAGGGATTTTGTAAAATCCCTGATTACAATAAAGTATAACATGCTATTAGAAATGTGTTTTTCTTAATATAAAAATAGACCAAATGAATAATCACTAATGATTTGGAAAAATATTTGTATACTAAACACTATGAGCTAGAGATAGTGTATAATGATAATGACTTTAAAGGCATATAAACGGATATTTAGACCACTTTGAATTTGCTTATTTTTGCATGACAAGTTTAGGTGACATCCCTAGCACTATTAGCTATTGATATGTGAATTTTCTTAACTATGCTGTACATGTCTTCAAGACATACATAATATTTTAAACATCTTCATCTGATGAATACCGTTTTTAACATTTTTTTCAAATCTCCACATTGAAGAACTTAATACTATCATTTATCAACAAAATAATAATTTTATTTGGATTAAAAGAGTTGAGAAAGTTTAGAAACTTATTCAAAGTTATACCACTTTGTGATAGAATACATGTGTCTGATATATGACCAAAGTGGGTAAAACTTTGTTTATTTTTGCTTGGTTAGAACCTATTCATAAACATGCAAGTACAAAACAAAGTATTATTACCAATGTTTTCTGTTGTCTTTTTTTATTATTATTTTGTGAATATAAGTGTTATTTTGTAGGCAGCAAATTAATAATACAACACTTATTTGCTTTTTATGTATCAATTTTCATGCAGCATTAAGATGCTCTTGCTCTGATATGCATGTAATATTTGCCACTGGATCACATTCCTTAACCCACTCAGATTCTTATACATTACATATGTTTTTTCTTCTCTAATGACAGCAATGAACCTAATGTTCCGTTTTTATATTTGATTTTAAAAATTTGATATAATTGGTTTTGTTTTCTACAGTTATTATATAGAAAAACTATAATAGACAGTAACTTTCTTTCAAACAAGGTAGTGATAAGAGCTTGTTTTGGCTTGATTCTGTGACTGATTGACAAAATATTCCAAAATGTTTATCATATTTTCCCTGGTTCCATATGTTGCACATTAATTTTACCTCAATAATTTGAAATAACTTTTGTGTGTATGTTTGCTCTTGATTTCAAGACATTTGTGCCTACAGTATGTCAGTTGTTTTGTGCATGCAAACCGCTCACTTAATATTGAAATAAAGACTAGATTAACCTCAAACTTATTGTGTGTTACTGTTGTAGTCTTTTTCCATAGACATTCGTAATAAAAGTGAATGAATGTATTTTACAAATTCCCGGAATTTAATCAGTGAATCTGTTATAAAGATCTTAACTATAATTATTTCAGGGATTTTGTAAAATCACTAGTCAAAATCAGGGAATATGTACTATGAAATAATCAATGTTATTTCATATCGGTTGAGAATAAGATTCTCTTATTGGATTAAAAGGGGTCACATGAGATTCATTATTCTTCAGTAATAAATTCCATCGGTCATTAACAGAAAAAAAAACGGACCAGAAAACCAGTCGTTAACGAACTTTTACATGATAATGACCGGTGGGCGTGGTTTCCGTCTGATAATGACAGTTGGGGCGTGGTTTCCGTCTGATAATGACCGTTGGGGCGTGATTTCTCTGTTAATGACCGGTGGGGCGTGGTTTCTCTTTTTAGAGAGATGTACCTTTTATAAAACATGTTCCTGTTTTTTTATATATGATTATATTTAAGTTGTTGAATTGTTTATTATATGTTTTCGTTAATTATAAAATTAAAGATAACTTGATTAATAAGTATTTATATACTGAAAAATTGCACTAAAATGAATGGCAGTATTACTACGACTGGTCTTAACTCTTTGCCATAGAAATCGAACAACTACTCGAGTTCGCTGTAGGCATTTTGAATTTATGAGAATTTTCCAAAACATGGTTTCTCAATGAAATAAACATAATAGTTCTTGAAAAACTGGTCATTATCGTGATACATGGACTGCCCGTAGGGCATTGGTATTGACTGCGACAGCGATAATGACCTCGCCTTCGGCTCAGTCATTATCACTATCTTAGTCAATACCACTGTCCTGTGGGCAGTCCATATATCACGATAATGACCAGTTTTTCAAGAACTATTATATAAATAATGTTTGAAAAGGACATATGTTATACGGAACGAATAAAGGTTTACATCTTAACAAAATGAAATATGGAGATGCGGGATGGTTGCCAATGATCATGAGACAATGAGGCAACAATTAATCAGAGTACAGCTTATAACTATGAGAAAAATCCATACCGTATATTCAACTATAATACGCCCGACTTGAAAAATGTAAAATGATTAACATGTCTACTATATGTAACATTTTTTCAACAAAATTAATTCAATCGGCGAACATGACATGCATATCTATTCTGTTACCACCACTAAAGCAATTGCTAAATGTTTCCGCTATGAATATGGAAATATTCAGTGATTCAGATCACCAATCATCACATCATCTTTCTTGCATATCAGTGTAGAGAAAAGACATTTAATGGAACAAAAAGTAATGCATAACCTGTCGTCCCTGTTACCTACAAATAATAATGTAAATGCGTATCCTGTCGTCCCTGTTACCTACAAATAATAACAACTATTTTAATAAATTTGTAAACATTGTAATTACGTGTTGGAAACCAAAAACACAGCAGGACAGCGTTATCAATTTATACAAAGGAGCAGTTATTTTACAACATCATTCATGAATATAGACAATTGTCTATCCTGTTATCAATTAAATAAACATAATACGAATATTTGTGAACAGTGTTGCATAATCATACCTCTGACTAAAATCTCAGAACGTTCATTAACGTATGTATAACAAAGCGATATATAGTTAATCTGTTAGTGCTTTATAAAATATTTAAAATTCAGTTCTTTTTATATGTTTCTTTTGAAGAGTAAATTGACAAATTAAAATTTACTTGATGTCTTATTATATGATACATGACTCACCAATCGTAATTGTACAAAGATATACACAGTTGTAATTAGAAGAACAATGACTGCTGACCCTTCAAGATATATCAAATTATTGGTGTAAGATATGAGTACACACACTTCCTATAATAGAAAAGGTTAATGTTGTAGAAAAAATGTTTTACGTGTCAAAAAACGACCTGGAATCAGACGGTCATCTTCGGTATCTTATGTTCTTGTAACAAAGAACAAGTGTTAAACTGTTCAAAAAGTATTAATGAGTCAGAAAAATTGTTATTCAGTCTTGGTATGAATAATAATTTTGATAATCAGTGGCTGTTGAATGTAGAGAGTTTATATTTACGATTAACTAGACAATATTTATTTGATCAAGTCAAAAACGAGTTCCAATTTTTACAAGACTCTTCTTTCAATTGTAGATTAAACAAAATAAATAGTGGTAGCAAATTCAGATTTACATTTTCACTTACGGAAATGTATTCGTGTACCTTTTCTCCAATGTATTACATAATTATGTACAAGGATCATTTTGTCTTAACTGGAAGTTATGTTTGTACTAATTGAGATGATATAAATTGTGTTTTTGTGTGATTTTAGAGGGATAGAGGATGAATTTACTGTCATCCTACAATGTAGTAGATATGCTTATTTTCTAGGCCATCAACTTTCAAGTAAATTTAATAATGGTCTATTGAAAAATAAATAATAAAAAAGAAAACAAACTTTTTTGTTACCTGGAAAAAAGGTTAACATTTATATAAAGGATTTACTTTTCTGTTTTAAATTAAGAAACAGTTTATTTATTTTTTGTAAACGTGAAATTTCTGACGTCGCCTCCTGCATGTAATTTATAATACAAATTGTTAATAGTTTGTGTAATATGCCATATGTATATATTGTATTTGAACGGTTATAATGAGCAGTAAGGCTTTAAGTTAATAAATAATTGGTATGTAGGTGACATGCCTTCCTCCAGAATAATACATTTTTGTATATGCTGGTTCAAAAAGTATTATACATTATTATATAAGACTGTGGCTGCTAAGAATTCAATTTCAAATCACTTTGCCTTGGAACTCAGATCAAAATAGTCACGACTTTGTGTTCGACTTAAGAGTTTGAATGCTCAGTTTCAAAATAAATAACTTTTTACACCAGCTAAATTAATTGATTTATTTGCACTCTAAGTATATACTTGTACAATTTCAGGCATACATTTTCACAAGGAAATTAACTGTACTTTTGCTCTAATTTATAAGAATTAATATTTAGTGATTTTTAAGATTTCAAGTGCCTCAAATTTTGGAACCACATTTTAAAATAGGCATAAATTGTTTGATAGAAATATGAAGATTTGTATAATTGTTTGATAGAAATATGAAGATGTGTGTATATTTGATACTACCAAAACACCTTCTAGTTACATAACAAAATCAATTTCACCTTAACATTCTCTAATCTGTTTTTTTTTAGACTCTATAAACTTTAATAAGTTGACTAGTAATGTAGTGCGAAATGTTGACGGTACACGCATGAACAGTTTATTAACATAAACTATTAAACCATTAATTTTTCATACCGTCATACCGTCCTGTTTAAGTTATTGGAAGGCAAGTCTTTTTTCATATTTTATAATATTGCTTTAATTTAATATATATGCTTGTTCATGTCTATGCTTGTTAACCAAAGTTTGAAACTCAAATCATGTTTATCGATCTAAACTGGATCTTTTATTAACCTTGTCTAATACGCATGGAAATTCAAGTGGTTAATATCAAGACAGAGTTATCTTTAGTTAATTCATCATGTATGTTTGATATAGTCAATATGCGACAGCGATGGTATTTCAATATCCATAACAATTCTTTTCACCTAAAATATCAAAAAGTTATATCAAGAAGAATCCTGGTTTGTAGTTAAGTGTGTAGTTGCATTTTGCTATAGTTTCGGTTTAACAGTCAGGGGCATTACTTAAACAAGTAACAATTAAAATTACCTATACAAGTAATGTTGAAAACGAGGCTAATTTAAATATAACTTATATAAGTTATTTTTCTGAATATTATTTTTATAGGTGTCCAAGAATACAGATTTTACTAGCTTTGAATAATTTTCACAGTTATCTGGTTATTTTTCCTTTGATATAGGGCTTTTGTTAATTGATAAGGGATATTTAAAGGTGTATTCTTTTTTAAAAGTTTATTAAAATGTACTTATCATGCTTATAGGGGGAAGGTTGAGATCTCACAAAAGTAAACACGTTTAAGCCGGCAGCATTATTGCACCAGTCCTAAGTCAGGAACCTCTTGCCATTGTTAATCTTGTATATATTTTTTTCATTTTGGCTCATATCTATGTTCCGGAGTGTAGAGTGGCGTCCATTTTCCTGAACTAGTATACATTAGTGTTTCGGGACCTGTTCAATACAGCCTCTGGCTGCTGGATTTCTGGCTGTATAGAGGGCCCTTTGGTGGCCTTGAACTAGTTTGTGTTTTTGAGTCCCGGTGTGACTTCTTGTTCCTGATTTTTCAATCGTTAACCGCATACCACAAGCATGAAAAAGGAGTCAAAAGCCCTCATTTGAATTGCAAATTAGAAAGAATACATAATAAAGAACATTTATTATTTCATTTCAATTTGAAGTGACTACAACTTCACCCTTAACTTCTTTAAAGACTTTAACCTTATTAGGAATTGACTAAGAAACAGACAGGAAAATGGACAGATACATTTACCAAAAAAATAATACCCGTTCTATTGGAGCATACAACTAGCCTCACAAGATGTCATAATTGTTTGGACAAGCAAGATTAAAGCACTTGAACTAAAAAATGAAAACCACATTGCGTCACTAGACCCAGCCCCTACTATCCACTGCCGTTAGTAGGGGCTGTGTCTAGTCAGACTGCCGTTGTTGTCCTGTAGATTATTTCTTTTTAAACTGTTTCATCCTGTCACAGGGACTTATTACTGTACTTGGGTACTTATTTTCGGTAATTGCCAGTACCGATAATTCAATAATTTCAAAATCCCCCTTCCCCATAACACAAACACAATTTATAGGCGCATATGATCAAAAGCTAAATCCCAGGTGACAACAGGCTACCTTGGTCTTTTGACGTTGACCTATCATGGAATTTAGGAAAATCGCTTGATTCAGGTCTATATATTTATAAGTGTAATGAGAATAAGTATTACAAATTACAGAAACTATGTCATAAATAACATAAGATTATTATTTACAGCTGTCATTCACCTCCAAAACATATAGATTGATGTATCCATGCCGCTTACATCAATTCGCAAAAGCGAAAGTAGAAAAAAGTTGACCGCCACTCAAAAATCGATTTTACAATCGGCAAGCATTTCCGGTTTTAATACAAGTTATCGAACTTATGACTCGTGTTTTAATTCACTTGGTCGAGGTTAACTTTCATTATCGACACAATTCACATTATCGACCGTTAATGCATGACTATCAAAAAAGTAACCATCATTATCTGCGCTCGAGATAAATCTGCACATTAATTAGATCATCTATGATGGTCGAACGTAAAGTATTATACTTCACGCCGACTATCTATAAAGATCGACCGATAAACTATCATTATCCCCGATAAACTTTGATTATCTATTAATGTGGTTTCCGCGTTCCATAGTGTGCACTTAATAGGATGACATGCTGTCGCTACACATCGTTACATACACACACGTCATAATTATATTGACCTAGGGGGAAATATTTTTTTTTTAAATTGTGCAACTGCAGACACCTGCTAATTCTAAGGATATTGTTAACTTTAGTTTCACATCTGTACTTAGTGCTCAAATGTAAAAGCATTCTAAATGAAAACTAGAATCCACATAGTTCTTTCATTTTTCTAGACGAAATATGGACGGGTTTAACAGATGCTTCAAATATGCGTGGCTGCAATAATTTACTGCAAAGACTCAATGGCGTGCCTTATTGCATATTCATATCAGCACGGAAATTGACAAAAGTGCGTTGATCGATCGGTATTTCAGAGCCTATAACAGTAGTAACAACAAAAACATTAAAAAGCGGAAGACATCTTCGAGGTTACGTTAGAGATATTATTCTTATGAGCATACTAGAAAATATGCACTATTGTCTAAAAATATAAAGAATTCAGGAGTCTCTGACTTTTGTTAGTCTTGTATGCTGTTTAATTTTAGTTTCTTGTGTATAATTCGGAGTTTAGTATACATATTTGTGTAAGAGCCAGCTGAAGGAGTCTTCTGATACAGGAGTTTCTCCTGCATTAAAGACCCATTCGTGGCCTTGTGCTGTTGTGTGCTATATGGTCGGTTGGTTGTCTCTTTTACACATTCCCCATTTCCATTCTCAGTATTAGAAAGAAAAAAAAAACAAAATAGCAGTAATTCTATTTCTATTTTGACAAATAAAGGCAAAAGTAGAATACCGGTGTTCAAAGGTCATATCTAGATTGAAAGAAACGAATTTGGGTTACAAGCTAAAACGGAGGGATACATATCAACTTAAAGAGGAAAACAAGTAAATATATAAAAGTCAAGCATGTTTTTTAACTTTCATTTTAAGTTGAATGCTCGGACAACTTTGGTACTGTGACTTTAGAGGTGATAACTCTGTGTATATATTTCAAATAATTAATAAGTATATAATGTTTTCTTCTTATATAAATAAAATATTGTAAGTCGACATTTTAGGTTCCTGATTTATCAATGAAATAACACATGAAAAGTAATTAGTTTATATTATTTAATCCTACGTCTGAAGTTACCTTTAACATTAATATTTAAAATATTAATATTAAAGGTAACTTCAGATGTAGGATTAAATCGTCCATTCATTCATATGTTACTTAAATTTAATAATCATCAGATTTACCTTAGTGAATCACAACATAATTCATATCAGCAGTATATACGGTATACCTGGTTAGTTTGAGAGTAAGTGTTGTGTCACTATCTGTACATGTATACATATTTTTTTCAACCCTAACCGTACTTTCCACAATGGCACACAGTGAAGCTTGGAAAACATGTCTTAAACCAAGAAAGGAATTAGAAGAGGTATGTTGGATATCATCATAATCTTAATGTTTTGATTTAAGATTTAGTTTTATTTTGTGTCAAAAGTTCAATGAACATAGTTTTATCAGACAAGTTTATTCAAGAAGAAGAGGTGTTGTGTTATGAAAAGTATATCGTTACGTTATCGCTATTTAAGTGCCAATCTGCCTAAGAATCAGGCAGTGGTGAAAACATGACAAACAAAAACTCACTCAAGTTGACATTAATTTATGTTCAAATTATATAATGGTGCACGAATATAACATTCGTTTCCTTTTCTTTTTCTGGTAATTCAAGATATAATTTGGTTGAAATGCACTAGAAAATAAAAATTAAGGGGAGCTAACTCCGTAATTTGCTATCATTCTAACCAAAAGTTATCTGGAGATTTCTCGAATTACCAGACACGCAGAAACAAAAGACCTACCATTTCTAACTCAGGATGAGGATAACTTCAAAATAGGATGGTTAGGTCGGTGGTTTTTTTCAGCCATGTTTTGAAATTTTTCTAAATTGCCTGATTCTTACAAAGACTGGCACTTAATTGTCCACCAATTGCTGGATATCGCTTAGATGTTACGCACGGAACTGGTGACACCCAAGAAAAAATACCGTATCATAAGCAACAATTAGTCGCTATATAGTCGTTGCTACTAGAAAACATATAAATTGTACATCAAAATTAAGCTGAATGTCTTGGGAATTGATTTTAAGTCTTGAATGACATTTTAATACAAGTGTATGTGAATAAACCGAACACATGTTTATAAATAACGTCATTGTTCTCGTGTCCCGCATTACAAATAGATGCCGATATTTGGGCAAAATGTGCTGCAGATTGGTGATATTTTCACCAAAAGTCATCATTTTTGGGCAGCGCAACGTTCAACGTCATAGCATTGCGACGTCAAAAAATTTGAACACAACCAGTACTAGAAGCGAAGCAATGGGCCCCTGAATGAGATATTAAAAAGTGTCCCACAAGCAGGGAAATATTTTAGCCGAACTTACGGACTTGATTTTTATGAACAGAATACTGGTAAGTTAATCAATACTGGTATCATTACTTTGTACAAAGTCTCGCCTTTTACATCATTTAATATGGGGTATGCATTACCTGTAAGTGGGGACGAAGTCTGTTATGATATTTTTTAAAAATCAAACATGTTTTAAAAAAGAGAAACGAAAATACCGTAACCTTTCCGATTTTGGTCTTGTTGTTAGGGATTTTAGTTGTGACGTTATTTTAGTTATGACGTCATATTCTATGTAAACAAAGAAACGGTAACGTTAACGGTAACGTTTTTTTTTATATAAAAAACAATTTTTAAAAATGAATTAGTATTAAGTTCCTTTCTTAGACTGATAAATATACATTTTATTCAAAGTCTAATGCAAACAAGACAGGAAACGGAAGTAGATTTCTGCGCAGATCCGTAACGTGACGGTACCCAAATTGCACCTATTTTGACAGTTTTTTCACCTACGTTTTTTTATGATCAAGTAAAATATGTCCATACTGTGTTTATTTTGTAGCGCTATCCTTCTTCATTGTATAGGTACACTAATTTGATTTTTAATCCATATTGAGTTCATAAAAAATGGGTTTGAATCAACCTCCAAACTATCCAGGATTCTGTAATGAGGAGTACCCAAATTGCATCCATGCTTAAATTCACATCGTCAAAAGTCTAATAACCGAGCTTTTGTTTCATTTCTTCAAATATTTTGAACAATTGGATATTAGTCCATGCTTACTCTTCATATTTTACAAAATGGATGCTTATAATATATTGTTTTTGCTAATTTTAAAAAGATGACGTTTTGATGACGTCGTACGGTGACTTTTTCGAACATTTTGCTTTTTCAGTAAACAGTCCATCTGTTGATAAATACTGTGAACGTTGTGTATATATCTAAATATGTTTACCTATGTTGAAAGACGTGCATAGTATCAAATCAAAAAAACACAAATTGTTTAGTCTCTAGGAAATGTTGTAGGATTTCCGTTGCTATTTTTTCTAAATAGGTGCAATTTGGGTACCCTTACGTTATATTCAAAAACGCGACAAAAAAAAAAAATAAAAAAAAATTGAACGATTTTGAGTTCATTAGTACAAATGAATGAAAAATTCGGGAAATTTTCCCGATTTTTTTTTTTAATTGAATTTTCTTCTGTAATAGGGAACTTCGTCCCTATATTATTTTTCTTTGTTTTGTTGTTACGTCGGTTTACACTGGTCGGAGTTTTTCTCATGTCCAAGAATTTGTCACAAGTACAGTTTTCACAATTTTCCGGCACTAATCTGTCGAATGAGATTAAATTAATTTGTTTTATTGAATATTTCCTTAATTCTATTTACCGCTTTAGAAAGTACAAACCTTTCTTCGCATTTTGAGCCTTGAACATGACAATGCGCCCAAGTTTGCACAAATTACAAACAAAACGTCATGTCCAATAAAATGTCACATACATGGAACTCCGTTTTTGAAAGTTACACGTAACGTTACAGACGTTTTTTGTTGTTGATTATTGTCAAAATGATTAATGTATGCATTGTATGGCCTTTCGAGGGCCCCTGATTTGAATAAATAAATTAGTCTATTCAAAAACGAGAAACAAATTCGCTCCTAATAATTAGAAGATTACATTATCTGTGAAAATCAATCGGATATTATTAAACTTTTCAAGATTATCTGCAAGTGTTTGTATTTGTATTTATTTTTTGTCATCGTAAATCTGTCCTAATCTTATCTAAAATAAATTATATAATAAAACTTTATAATTATTTCAGTGAAAAAAAAGGATGTCATCTAAGGAAGGACTTGACCGGTACAAACAAGAAAAGTTTCAAAAGCGACGAGAACAAAGGCTTGAATCTTATTACAGAAATAGAAATCTAAAGGAAAACGAGTATGCTTTATCAGATGAGGCAGTACGCCAAAGACAACATAGAGAGAAACAAGAGAAAGAACAAATGAGACGGGTCAAAGAAACGGAGATAAAACGGAAATATAGAAATAGAAAACGTGAAGAAAATATCAATGATCAAAGGCAAAACGAGGATTTAAATATGCGAAATACTTTCGAGAATAGAACAGAAAAACATCGGGCATTGATGAAACTGAAACTGGCCCTACCAAAGAGCCCAGACAGGCGGGTGACAACCATGGTCGCATACTTGCAAAATTCGAACTCGCCGACTGTGAGAAAACTGCAATCTTCTGAAGTGATTTTTTCGCCGGAGGAAATAGAAGAACACAAAACATCAAAAGCCTTGACGGAAGATTTAAAAACAGTTATTGACAACTGTTAGAGGAAAAGATCGGATGACTCTTTGAAAACTATGAATGTTATTATTTCATCAGTAAGTGGTGAAAAAATCAGTGAAAATAAATGCAGAAAGAAACTGGCTAGGAAATTGGGATTACCGCTAAGAACAGTTAGCCGTGGTCATGCAATTAGAACAAGAATACTTAAATCTAAAAAAATCAAGCTGGACTTACACAAATATAAAAACTAGATCAGATGCAATAACACCTGACACGAAGAAACGTATTTATGAGTTCTGGTGTAAGCCTGGTATTTCTCGTCCGACTGGTAACAAGGCAGATATCAAAAGGGTCCGCATTGGTTCGAAAACTTATTCAAGCCACATGACACACATACTAGAAAAAACACGATGTGTATTTGGACTTTATTGGAGAAATCCCCTCTATTAAAATAGCTCAAAGAATGTTCGAAAGGTGCAAACCCAAGTTTGTGCGACCCGTCCGACCTAAGGATAGACAAACATGTTGCTGCAAGTACCATGTAGAATTTAAAACTGTCTTTAAATCGTGTATGGAATTCCGAAAGAAACTTTTGATAGAAAATGAACCGAATGAATGCTATTCTACTCCTGTGTACGATTCAATATCTGATGTCGTTAATGCAACATTATGCAAAAAAGTTGATGGGCCACACAATTAACAGTGCCTTAAAAGAAACTGTTCCGATTGTGGAGTTGAAATCTTGAATTTTCTGCCTTGTGAACTTGATGTTTCTGACACTGCGGAATTTGTAAAATGGGAAAAGTTTGAAAATGTACGCGTTAATTTTAAAAGACGTCTTTCAACATAGGTAAACATATTTAGATATATACACAACTCTTTGATAACTATTTACACCACTGGGTCGATGCCACTGCTGGTGGACGTTTCGTCCCCGAGGGTATCACCAGCCCAGTAGTCAACACTTCGGTGTTGACATGAATATCAATAATGTGGTCATTTTTATAAATTTCCCGTATAAAAAACTTTGAACTTTTTGAAAAACTAAGGATTTTCTTATCCCAGGCATAGATTACCTTAGCCGTATTTGGCACAACTTTTTGGAATTTTGGATCCTCAATGCTCTTCAACTTTGTACTAGTTTTGGGTTTATAAATATTTTTGATTTGAGCGTCACTGATGAGTCTTATGTAGACGAAACGCGCGTCTGGCGTACTAAATTATAATCCTGGTACCTTTGATAACTATTTACACCACTGGGTCGATGCCACTGCTGGTGGACGTTTCGTCCCCGAGGGTATCACCAGCCCAGTAGTCAACACTTCGGTGTTGACATGAATATCAATAATGTGGTCATTTTTATAAATTTCCCGTATAAAAAACTTTGAACTTTTTGAAAAACTAAGGATTTTCTTATCCCAGGCATAGATTACCTTAGCCGTATTTGGCACAACTTTTTGGAATTTTGGATCCTCAATGCTCTTCAACTTTGTACTAGTTTTGGGTTTATAAATATTTTTGATTTGAGCGTCACTGATGAGTCTTATGTAGACGAAACGCGCGTCTGGCGTACTAAATTATAATCCTGGTACCTTTGATAACTATTTACACCACTGGGTCGATGCCACTGCTGGTGGACGTTTCGTCCCCGAGGGTATCACCAGCCCAGTAGTCAACACTTCGGTGTTGACATGAATATCAATAATGTGGTCATTTTTATAAATTTCCCGTATAAAAAACTTTGAACTTTTTGAAAAACTAAGGATTTTCTTATCCCAGGCATAGATTACCTTAGCCGTATTTGGCACAACTTTTTGGAATTTTGGATCCTCAATGCTCTTCAACTTTGTACTAGTTTTGGGTTTATAAATATTTTTGATTTGAGCGTCACTGATGAGTCTTATGTAGACGAAACGCGCGTCTGGCGTACTAAATTATAATCCTGGTACCTTTGATAACTAATTAAAGGCAGCAAAACCATAAAGAAACTAATGCTCGTGAAAAAAGAAAGTCAAATTAGTGATTTGTTTTCATATTTCAGAAAACTAATTGAAACTTTTCACTGCATCAGCACAGAGCTACATGGCGAAAGATCAATTTCAAAATCTTGTTAGAAATCTCCCAGAAAAGCAATGTGTTTGTGTGCATGACTTTAGTGAATAAATTACAGGTGTTACGAGCTTACTGAGATTCAAAGTGCTTACTTTCAAAAAACCGAAGTGTCGGTCCATGTTACTATTCTACATAGACATGCATTGCTAAAATACGATGGTGCTGATAGTTCAGAAGATTTTCCTGAAATTATCACGGAACAATTTTTCGTTATAAGCCCAGACTTAGTTCATGATCAATACTTTGTTCACCAAGTCCGAAATTATATAGCGGAATATTTACAGTCGATTTCATATTCAGTAGAAACAATGCACTAGTTTACTGACGGGTGTGCAGCCCAGTATAAGAGCAGACACTGTTTCCGAGATATTAGTCAAACAAGCGACGACTTTGGATATCAACATTTCACAAGAAATTTCTTCGAAACTTCCCATGCAAAAGGTATTTATATTAATTTAGTTTATTATCCTCGAACTAACTACTATGATTGCCTTTAAATACAGTTGAGTGTCAGTCCGTCTGTCAGTCTCAACGCTAGATATCTTGGACACAGATTTAATGATTTTTGTTACATTTTCGAGTACAATGGAATACATATTATTTAGCTTTTGATTGAATATTTATGAGTTATTTGTGTAAAATGTAAATATTTTAAAAGCGGCCGGTTATTCACATTATCGGTAAACTGTTTTCTGTCAATCTGTCACATTATGGGTTAATGTTTAAAAACATTATTCTAGAAAGTTTTTTTGTTTTTTTACATGTTTTTTTATTATATCAAATTTGAAATAAATGTATTTTGATAAAACATGTGCGTCGGACTAAATTACACCTGACACAACAATAAATACCTTGTATCAAGAAACAGGGCTTTTATTTCTGTTCTTCATCTTGGCAGTCGCTGTAGGGTATTGAATGTATCGCTTATATTTCTCGTGACTTTCGGTATTGTTACTATTATAAAAATCATAAACCTTGAACGCGGTAAAATGGTAAGGTCCAATGTCATGCAGTTGACATAAAACAAACTTATCTGTGCATTTCAGGACCACAAGGCGCTGCTGGAGGAATTATTAAGAGACAAGCCGACTGTGCCATTTTACGCGGACAGACTCAGATAAGGACAGCAAAAGATCTCTATGAATACGCGAATTCATTTCTAACACAACCGAGGTCACATTGTAAGAGAAGAATATTCCGATATGCGGAAACGATTCACCGTGACAACAGACTGTCTTTTAAGCCGGTGTCTAACATTCGATCTCTTCACCAAGTAAGAGGCAGTCGTGATTCTGCTAAAGGAATGTATGACCAGTGTTCTAATTCGATAAAAATTGGTGGTTATAGTGAATGGGAAATGAAGCGAGAACACAGAGCGGATGCACAAGAAAATGAAGAAAATGAACAAGTGTCTTTGCAAGAATTAGTTTCGGTTGGTCAATTAGTTGCGTTATATACTGACGACGATGAGGAGGAGTACTACATGCTGAAAGTAGAGAAAAGCATGGAAACGTTACGCATTGACATAACGGATTCTTGGGGATCTTTACTCCCTGCGGGAACACCTGTGTTTTGTGGTCTATATTACAACAAAACGAACTTGCCTTTTCAATATCGTCTTGTGAACAGAAAAGCGGTTGTACCTGCTACGTTAGTGGTCTATATTTGTTCAGAAGTAACCGCAAACAATGTCATTCGAATCACAGAAGAAACACATTTAAATGTTTAAGAATGTATTAATGAAATAAAATGCTAGAAATTAATTAATCAGTATTTATCCCTATAAAGAAACAGTAGTTATAGAAACCAATAATATATGAAAATATATACATGCACATGTAAGGAATGCTTTAAAGAGGTAAAAACGATTTGGGGGGGGGGGGGGGGGGAGGGGGGGGGCAAACCGTGACAAACATAAATTCATACGTTCGTTTAAGAACAAGCGACTTGGATAAAACGTCAGTCAAAAAGTGTATTTCGACGTTTTTTTAATGTTACGTCAGGTATCACCAGTATCGTGCGTAACGCCATGCTTTCTCATAAAATGTTGATTGCAGAAGAGTGACGCAACAATGCAAAAGTGTTGTTGTATGACATTAATAGTTCTTCAGTCGTAAAATGTCGGGTCAAGTGGTCGCGGGTTCTGAAATAGATTGATTGTACCATTTCTTATTACTAAATCACCGGTGAGTTATTTTTAAATAAGATACAAATACTGCAAACAGTGCCTTTTTTCCCTTCTAAAATCAAGATACTGAGTGACTCAATGCTAAATAGAAGAAACTTCGTAATAATGTTAGAATTTAGGCACTACGGATTGTATTTTCTTCTTTGTTTATAGCATTACAATGACCTTTTAATCCTGATAATGTTATAAATCTTTGTCATTTAAAATCTGATTGATAGTTGTCAAACCTTTTCTCATTGATGGTCATACCACATCTTGATTTTTATAACAGCCAGAAAATATATGAAGATATTTCAGCACTAACATAATATTTTTCGTTAGAAAGGTGGTACGAAAAATTCTAAAACTCCAAACAGTTAACCAATATGTAGTCTTCTTACATTGATTTTTTTTTCATATAATTACTACTTATACCGTATAAAAATGTCGGATTATGATTGGTTGTTAGCAAGTGTTTTTTTCGCATATTCTAACATTTTTTCCTCATTTCAAACGAAATTGTCTGCTTTTCATCCCTGCCGGTGATCTTTCCTCAAATTACCCTCTCTGCCTCTGCCGTGGTATTTGCCATTTTGGATATTTCTTTTTGACCCTCGCGATCCTCTTCTCACAAAAAAAAAAAATGAGAACCTTTCTCACTCTACCCCTATTATAAGATAGACAAAAGAGGGACGAAAGATACCAGAGGGACAGTCAAACTAATAAATCGAAAATAAACTGACAACGTCATGGCTAAAAATGAAAACAACAAACAGACAAACAATAGTGCATTTGAAACAACATAGAAAACTAAAGAATAAGCAACACGAACCCTACCAAAAACTAGGAGTGATCGCAGGTGCTCCGGAAGGGTAAGTTGATCCTGCTCCACATGTGACACCCGTCGTCGTGTTGCTCATGTTATAACAAATCCGGTAAATATTCTAATTCGGTAGGTCACATTCATGAAAGGGAAGGGGATTGTAGTTACGACGTAAGGAACATATCCGATATCATTTGTGAAACGGTTATTCCATAACGGTCAACCAACTCGTGATGGCGTCCGTAAAATTTACGAAGGGATGATTTCAACTTCACCATTTGGAACTCTTGGTTAAATAGCTACCTTTTGAGCAGCAACCCTCTATCAAGAAAATCATGATAGGAAATGCAAGCACGGGAATATCGTATCAATTGGGAGATATATGATCCGTATGCAGGTGCTGCTGGAATGTTGCTACTCAGAAAGGGAAAGTTCACAATTGGAAAGCTGAAATCATCTCTTTTGTCGTAAAAAAATATTTTCAACCGACCCTCATTGTCAATTTCTAGGTGTAAGTCAAGATAATGAGATCGACTTGACTGTTTCTGGTGTATCCTTTATCTTTAGCTCGATTGGATAGATACGTTCAACAAACTTCCAAATTTTGAATTATTTAGTGAAATAACATGTTCTATATAGCAGAAAGTAGAGTTAAAGGATAGTGCTAACCTCTCATCTTTCTTCCTAAGAAGTTCCTGTATGAAGTCAGGCTCATAATTAAAAAGAAACAAGTCGGCAAGAAGAGGTACACAATTGGTTCCCATTGGAATTCCGACAGTCTGTTGAAAAACACGTCCTCCGAACGTAACAAATATGTTTTCAATCAAGAATTCAAGCATCTTGATAATGTCAGTTTCAGAGAATTTTTTGTTTGAATCAGAGTGATCCTTTACCAAGTAGAATATACCCCTTCCTAAGACAAGATACTTGTATCTACGTTGGCCATTCTTTTTTATGAAACAACATGGTTAAGCACTATTGATTGAGTTAAAGCAAAAGCTGTAAACAAAAATGGTCGATACAAGTTGCGATTTTGTACAGATTATAAAATGTACAAAAATATTGTACATGTTATAACCTGTACAATGCTAAAATACAAGTTATAACATGTACAAAAGTACCTCATACATGTTATAAAATGTACAAAATATTGCTTAAAAATTGGTTTAACTTGTACAAAATTTGAAAATAAAAAAATATATTTCTATTATTACAATAATGCCATTAACCTCACTACTATTTTCATCATTTATTTTATTGTCCATTCATGTTAAAAACAGATCATATCATCGTGTGATAGGACAATCTGCATACAAAGCATTGTTTGTATCCCATTCAAATGCATTGATGTTAAAAAAAAGTGGGATTCCAACCCCTGGACCCCCTCCCCTTGATCCTAAATATTGAATCATAAACAAATATCAGTAGTTTTTATACTTCAGACTGAGTCGTGTAATAAAATCTTTTGACTGCATCAACCAAAACTTACCTTATTTGCTTTTTATTATGTAAATCTATATAGCTGCACAGCAATTCAGTTATAATTTTAGGTCGAGAGGGACTGTAGTATATAAATAACTGCAATATTGGAAATCAATGACCACAAATTTTTTTTTCGCATCAATTGTGGGTGCCAGCATTTCCTATTTTTATTCAAAATATCGCATCAGAAACAAATATCAGTAGTTTTTATACCTCAGACTGACTCGTGTAACAAAATTATTTGTCTGCATCAATCAAAACTGACCGTATTTGACAGCATCAACCAAAACTGACCATATTTGACCACATCAACCAAAACTGACCATATTTGCTCTTTTTTATGTAACTCTTATAGTCGCATAGTAAATCTGTAATATTTATATGTAAGGATGGAGTGTATAATCATGATAATACAAATGATCTATATTATAGGGTTATTGCATGAATATTGCGGAATATTGTTCCGAGTAGAATTTTATATTGCACGAGCTTATATTTTTATAGCAGGATGGATTGTTTAATATAAATGAAAGCAATATTGGAAAACAAAATTATGCTCGCATCAGTTTATAGTGCCAGCATGTCCTCTTTATAATCCTGGTACCTTTGATAACTATTTTAATCAAAATTTTGAATCGTAAACTAATTTCAGTAGTTTTGATATCTCGGACTGACTCATGGATATAACAAAATTATTTGTCCTCATCACCCAAAACCATGAAAACTGACCATATTTATAGCTTACTATGCGGTATGGGCTTTTCTCATTGTTGAAGGCCGTACGGTGACCTGTAGTTGTTAATGTCTGTGTCATTTTGGTCTTTTGTGGATAGTTGTCTCATTGGCAATCATACCACATCTTCTTTTTTATATTTGACAGCATCAACCAAAACTGACCATATGTGACAGCATCAACCAAAACTGACCATATTTACACTTTATAATGTAAATCGTAATATATATATATATAGCCGCATAGTAAATCACTTATAGTTACATATCACGATGAATTGTATAATTCAAATGACAGCAATATTGTAACACATTGGCTACAAAAAAAATTCCACATCAATTTAGAGTACCAGCAATTTTCCGCAAGTCCTTTTTTTATTCAAAATATTGAATTGTAAACAAATTTCAGTAGTTTCGATATACATGTATCAGACCGAGTCGTTTTAACAAAATTATTAGACCACATCAACCAAAACTGAACTTATTTACACTTATCATGTAAATATATATGGCCTCAGTCATTGTAAACCAATAATATTTCTATGTCAGGACCTTATCGTATGATAAAAAATACACCAACTTTGGAACACAATACATCTTATTGCTAATCCTGGCTGACCCGGCCTCTTGAACTTTTGAAGCATACAACAATCACTTTTCCATTGTGGCGTCAGATATTTTGTTTTATGACGTCAAATTTTCACGGGAACCTGTGTGATATCCAGTAATGGCAGACAAATAGCGATAAGGTGTATTTATACCATATCTAAAAATTTAGCGCGCCGTTATTTCCTCTCTGTATCCATAATAATGAACCGTCACTAAAGTGACTTTTTAAGTCCGTTAGTTTGTGCTGAGACTACTATGTAGTAGTCTCAGATTTGTAATGGTTTTTTTTTAAACAAAACTATTTTACAGCATCATCCAACACTCACATGACTGATTCATATACTTTATTTTAAAATAAAAAGTACATGTATGGGAAGTTCTCTTCTTGGAATAGTATACCGTTAATATAATTTGAAGAAGGCAAAGAAAAATGCATGATTTTGTTTGTAGCCGAACGTCCAGGGGCAAATGTTTCGTTCATGTTCAGATGAGTATAAATTATTTTTCTGAGTTCCAGACTCCCTGATATCATTTATAATCGTTATGGATAAGTCTGGCTAAATTGACGAGATGGTGCAAATGTATGTATAGTTTTTTTACGTTATAATACAACACTTTTTTCATTAATATCCCATAATTCATCCACTGTAAAATTTTCGTTTGAACATTTGTCAAAACAGAATCTTAAATGAATGTAAATCCAAGGCAAACAAGGTAAATTACGATAAAAATTCCATGAATTAAATGCAGAGTTATATTTATGAAGAGACTGTTAAAAGCGGGGAACGAAGAAACGTAAACAATGATGTTTCCTATGCAATCTTATAAAAATATTTCTCCGATGAGTTGGATAATCTTCTATTCACTTCAATATTTGTACATGTAACGTTTGATCAGTAAAAAATATAGAAAATCTGCTATAGCAAAGTAATTGGAAGTGATTTATTTCTTCTAAATTCTAAAGTGACCTTACTGCAGTGACGTCATTTAGAACTGTTCTACAGTCCTGACTGATTTAGTTAGTTCTGTTGACAGTTCTACGGTTAGAACTGATTTGGACAGTTCTACCTAGAACTGATTTAGACAGTTCTACCCTAGAACTGATCCTGACAGTTCTACTTAGAACTGATTTAGTCAGTTCTACCTAGAACTGATTCTGACAGTTCTACTTAGAACAGTTCTAGGGTAGAACTGTTCTAGGTAGAACTGTTCTAGGACAGGTTAGAACAGTTCTATGACAGATATTCTGACAGTTCTAATGAGAGGTTAGAAGTGATCTCCACTGTAGAATCAATAGTTGAAGCAAGTTCTGTACCCACTGACAATACTGATAGTGAATATCCTTTTTCCGAGACAGAACATAATACTGAGACTGAAATTGAAACTGACAAAACAATGTCAGAGACTGAAATTACTACTGACAAAAACACTGAAACTGAATGGCATGGTCATGATTCAGCAGTCAACATTGAACAAGTCTTTGAGTCAGAAACAGACACAATGATAATTGAAAGTAGTGATGCTAACATGGCTGATTAAGCAAGTATCAACGTAACATCTACTGGTTACTTCATGTCATGAGGGCGCTTTCTGGTGGTGATATTCCTCATGTCAATACCAGTAAGGATTTATGTGACATTTCAAATATTGACATCAAGCGTGCACGAAAGAGGGCACTTTCTGGCCAACAGGTACAAGCTGATGCCCTGACAAAAAAGACAAAAGCTAGACTTACTGTTATCTACACAGGGGGACAACGTTATCATTCCAATTCCGTCCATTGATAGGGGTCCTGCCGACGAGAGAAACATTAAATGTGTGGTGATGAATGTAAATGAACATGGCGGCTATAGGGTTGGAACTAAAATTGGACTAATAAAGGGGTATTTAAGTAGAACCAGGTCTTTGCAAATGCCACTTTAAATGTGTGTGAAGTCCCAATGAGTGATATGAGTGTGAGAGAGATAGTGTGTAAGATATCGATGAGTGGAGGGCAAAGCTTTGCGCATTGTCAGTGTAAGAAAGGCAGTTGTAAGTCCACGGCTTGTAATCTACACACGCAGAACATTTGGTTCTGCAATGAAATCCGTGAGAGTATGTATAATTCCCACGGTACTACGATTTCCCGTCACCTGAACAGACAGTTTCTTGTACTTAGATTTAAATTTCCTGCCCTAGCGGCTTTTTCGCTATTACCCCTCCATAACATGATATATCTGTTCTGCTTAAATACAAACATTTGCTAAAAATATCATAGACAGTCAACCGACAGTATTGACATTTGTATTTCATTGTCAATAGTTTTAATATATCACAGCCATGTACATTTTGGGGTTGGGGTAATACAATTAATTTAAAAAAAAAAAAATATATTGAAAATTTTTGTTTGTTTCTGTATTGATTAAAATAAGTGTATTCTTTCTTTCTTATAATTACATATTTGTTTGATCAAGTATTGAGGAAAAACAAGTTCGTGAAAGGGTAAAAAAACCAAACCCATAACTACCACTAACATCAATTGGCACCTATATTTAACATTATCGTGTTTCTCTGCGCCTATCTCACCATAATCAGTCGCTCCATAATTCTCGTATCACGGCTTTGAAATGAGACCAGGCAGCATCTGCGACGTCACAATGTCCGAGAAGAAGTTACCAGTGTCGTTACAATGCGTGCATAGACGTTATCAAGCTAGCTTTCGTCAAGCGTAAAACTGTCTTAGGGAGGGCGAAAAGACCAGTAATAGAACGATAAACAGATAATAGGGTTTTCTTCGTAAATATACCGTAAAATATCAACCACTCAACACAATATAAAGCTTTTTTGTTCATTTGCCATAAAGATTCACACTGTGGCTCGCTGCTGGTATTTCATCATATCAATCTGTTAAAAGTCCGATAATCTATACATATCAAGCTGTATAGTCTAGATTACAGAAAAAATGTAATGTTCATTGAATGTGCTTTCATTTACGATGTTTTTTTTTAGGTTCTTGAAAGAATTAACAAATCGACAGAAATAAAAGACGCGCACATTGAGTTGTCTTCCTTGTCACGTGCAGATGATTTAGTCAAGTTCCTTGAAGAAAACTTTATTCCTGACGACACATTATGTAAATCAATTGGTGTTGAATATGATGAAGATGCGAGGCAATTCTTACTAGCATTTTTGGCAGATAATCTTTCTGTTATGATAGTTCACAACCAAACGAACGAAATTATTGCAAGCTTGGGACTCGTATTAGAGTATGATGGAATGCCGGAAGTAAAATTAGCCAATAAGAAACTTGGTCTGGCGGCAGGATATCTGAACTATAAACAGGAGGACATGAACGTATATAAACGCTATAAATGTAACAAATCTATAAATCTTGCTTTCCTCTGTACCCATAGACAGCATAGAAGAAACGGATTAGCAACTACTGTGTTTAAGGCGGCTCTACTCTTCGCTAAAGCAATTGGATCAACTCCTGTTTATTTTCATGGAGAAGGGTCCGCACTTGCATCTCAAAAAATATTTGAAAATTTTGAATTTGAGATTATTCGCAGGTTTAAAAACTCAGAATACGAAGTTGATGGAGAGTTTATTTTTAAGAATACCGGAGACGTCAAGGAACTCAAATGCTATGTCAAAAAAATGCACTAACTGTATTTATTCGTCAACCATAAATATATGATTGCTTCTTAGCTTTTTAATATTTATAAAACGGTGACAATCACATATGGACTGGTCCTAATATACCAACATATCTACAGGTAGTAAAGTAACACATTTATTAAACGTTGATCGTTAGAGTTTTCAGTGACCTCAATCCTTTTTGATACAAACCATGTGAAATTCATCAAGCATGTGACGGACATTTGTTGGGTCAAGTCATACCTGCTTTAAAGTGAGACTTTCACATATTTTATTATTACAGAATTATGGTTGGTCGTTTTGCGATTTCCTTACTAAAACAAGTATTTTTATCACGAGTAGGACTTCAATAACATTGCGTGATACCTTTTCGGAAAGTATGTATATCTATCTAAACAAAAAGCCTTTCACAAATTTCCTGACTTGTTACACGTCTCGCATATGTTATGGTCTTGCTTTTGGGAGCTGGGGGTTCTTTTATTAGGTTCTCATTATCGTTTTAACTTGCTTTTCTCTATTCCTTTATTCTCTTTTATTTATATTTGTAACACCCTTTTATTCTTTATTCTTATTTTTTTGGTTTTTTTTCTGAATACTTAACTTGTTGCCAACTTTCTCCATTTCATTTAGTAATACCCAATCTAGCCACTAATATAGCTATTTTACCTCGATCTGTAGGATGAAAAAATTTAAAAAGAAAATGCACAATCTAAATCTGTCAAGGAAAAAAGAACTCTACTCAATACTGTCGGTCAACTCCCGAGAAGATGGAGAAAGGATCGCACCTCTTAAGCACGATAATCACAAAGACAAAATCGCTTAGCAAAGGACTGAAATCGTTGTTTTGGAAAAGAGGGGCGAAAGATACCAAAGGGTCAGTCAAACTCATAAATTGAAAATAAACTGACACATGACACAACATAGAAAACTAAAGAATAAACAACACGAACCCCACAACTAGGAGTGATCTCAGGTGTTCCGGTAGGGTAAGCAGATCCTGTTTCACATGTGGCACCCGTTGTGAAGTTGTAATAACGATATGACAGACAAAAAGGAGAGTTGACATTTCTCATTTTGAAACAAAGTTGACCTAAGGAAAATAAAGTAAATCCAGTTGATGTTGCCTCCCCTGTTAAAATGCATCACATGTTTATAGTCTGTTTTGCATTTTTATCAAGGCAGAGGTAATTTACATTACGAAGAGTAAATTCTGAAAATACATTTATGTCGAATTTGGATATGAAGCTACAATCTGTCAAACAGAAAATAGCAATGAATCATATTTAAAACAATTATCATGTTCATTAATACCCTTTTTGAATACAATATTATACCTATGCTATTTACGTTCTTGAACAATTCTGCTATCTACAGATTTAAAAGAAAAAAGCTCTAGTAATATGAGATACATACATGACATCAAAGTAAAACAGCCAATTTTCATGTCGTTTTAAATGTAGCTTACACTTATACACTCGAATATCTTTTAAAATTTGTAATATTAAGCATATTCTGTTAATACCCCCGTCACACTAGGCCACGATCGCACTACGATCTCTGAAACATGCAAATGTTGACGATCGTAATGCGATCGTGTAGATCGCATTAAGGTCTTGATAGGTTGTGGTGAGGTCTTCATGATCGTGATGAGCATGGAGCATCTTTGAACATGTTCAAAACAATCGTGCTGCGGTCGTGGCGAAATCATGTCGCAGTAGAATCGAAGTGAGAGCGCAGTATGGTCGTGGTTAATTCGCAAAGGTCGCTTTACCATCGTAGCGAGAGCGTAAAGAGAGTCGGAGAGACTGCGTTACGATCTCACAGCGACGTTACTAAGACCTCACTACGACCATCACGTTTCACAGCCACCCAAACACGCTTCTACTTCGACTATATCACATTCATAACACGCTGTACAATACCATAGTAAAATTCTCGCATGCTCATGCCGTCCTCATCACGCTCTTCTTACGACTTGACTACGTTCATAATACGATCATTTAAAGTTCTAGTCGTGCTCATTGTCATTGTCACATAAAATATATAAAAGCTTTCCAGGTTTTGTTTAAAACATCAATTTTAATTGAACCATGGAAACACAAGACTATGGAATGGAACAGTATTTATCTGGAACACGATGTTGACGTTTTTGCTGAGAGCGTAGTAAGATCTCGGTATGAACTCGGTATGATCGTAGTATGATCATGGTGAGATCTAGAGCGTGCTATAACTGCAGAAGAAGCGTGTTAAGGTCTTGTTGCAATCGGATAAATCGCACCACGCTCACCGCGATCTAAAATAAATTCAGATCGTGGTGAGTTCGCGGTATGAGCAGCATGAAAATGTAAATTTTCGTTGTTTTCAAGATGATACTACGTCCTCATTACGCTTCTACAACATTACCGCTACGACAAAGCCCCACTAGACCACGATCGCACCACACTTACCGCGATCTAAAATAAATTCAGATCGTGGTGAGGTCGCGGTAAGAGCGGCATGAAAATTTAAATTTTCGTTGCTTTCACGATACAACTACGTCCTCATTACGTACGCTTCTACAACGATCCCTCTACGATTATACCACGACCTCAATACGCTTATCAAGATCTTTCTAAGCTCATCACGTTCTCACTACGACCATACCACGAGTTATCCAATTGCAACACGATCTTACAACGCTTTTACTGCGATTATAGTACGTTCTTACTACGATTATAGTACGTTCTTACTACGATTATACTACGTTTATAACGCGATCTTACTACGTTATCAGTAATAACGTCAACATCAATACAATTCCATTCCTTCTATTTCTGATTAATACATAGATTTCTCGGAAACAATAGTCATACCACCAAAATCTTCTAGCTCACGTGGGCGTGGTGGTAGGAGTTGATGTAGAGGCAGAGGAAGCTCTGATAGTAACGAATCCTGATCAAGCAGAGACTTTGGACCGACCATTCTAATATGACGTGCTTCTTTCGCTTTATGAATAAACCATTGCTCTAAATCAAATATTTTTTTTTGAACATGCGTATATTGACTACTGCAGAATAATGAATTTTATCAAATTGACATGCATTTAATATATTTCATTAACTTAGAACACTTCCAAACTATTAAATGATGCACATGTTGTTACTAATTCATTTATTATGACTGTAACGGGTTGCATCCCGAAATTAATATATTTGACCTAGATACGACAATCGTTCATGCTGGCTGTTCAAAAACTCCTTTCTCTGAAAAATCACAGTTCCAGCCGTTTGCTTCTTTACAAACAAAACAAGGCCGTTCATTGAAGAGTCTACACAATCGCTTTACCCTTATACACATCGGACATGAAAATTACCTGAATTGTCCTAATCAAAATCGATGCAAGCTATACTTTATTGTAGTTTTAACATGGATAGGCATTATATTCGTGATTATTTCTTCCGAGCGATCAATTATTTCTGAAATCCAACCTAAATTACAACCTTTTGATGGTCCATAAAGCTCAAATTACGATATTTTAGTGAACGACAGCAGAGATGACACATATGTGTGAATAAATATAGGAAGATGTGACATGAGTGCCAATGAGACAAATCTCCACCCAAGTAACAATTTATAAAAGTAAACATTTATAGGCCAAGGTACAGTACGGCCTTCAACACGTAGCCTTGGCTCACACTAAACAGCAAGCTATAAAAGGCCCAGAAAATTACTAGTGTAATACCATTTAAACGGGAAAACCAACGGTCTAATCTATATTAAACGAAAAGTATGGTTGAGTCGTTAGAGAAAATGGACAAGAACTACATACAGACAAACAAAACCTGGAGATCTATAATATATTCTATATGAAAATGACAACGAGAATGATGGTCATAGTTTGAAGGTCGTAAGAAGAGCGTGATGAGTACTATGGTCTTGAACAGCGTGGTGTAAACGTGGTAGAGTAGTGGAAGCGTAGTTGTGTCGCGGTGAGAACTTGATGGTCGTAGTGAGGTCGTAATAGCGTCGCTGTGAGATCGTAGTGCAGTCTCTCCGAATAGAATCACGCTTTCGCTACGCTCTCGTTACGCTCTCGTTACGCTCTCGCTACGATGGTACAGCAACCTTTGCGATCCTATTACGACCTTAGTGCGCTCTCACTACGCTTCTACTACGACCTGATTTCGCCACGATTGCAACACGATTGTTTTGAACATGTTCAATTTGGCCACGCTCATCACGATCTTGAAGATCTCACCATGACCGCGATACGACCTTACTGCGATCTACACGATCGTACTACGATTATCAAAACTTGCATTTTTTTCACAGATCGTAGTGCGATCGTGGCCTAGTGGGACTGCGGTATTATATCACGTTCTCACCACGCTTATTTGCGATCACGATTTTACTACGCTCATCACGTTTTCACTACGTTCTCACTACGACCATACCACTATTTATACGATTGCAACACAATCTTACTACTCTTCTATTGCAATTATAGCACGCTCTTACCACGATCATACCACGTTCATACTTCGATCTTACTAAGCTCTCTGCAAAGCGATGGACGTTTTAAGTTCAGAAGAAAGGGCTCATCTAAAAAGAGTATTTGTCCTCTTGATTCTTGGACCAACTTTGTTAAGAAGGTTATCGAACATCTCTGGTGGTATTGTCAAAAAATTAAAGAAGGAAGGTTCAACCTCGATTCGTAACTCGTGTATCAACTAATCATAATGACCAAACTGGGGTTTCCTTTGAGTTGATAACCAAGGATGAACCCAACAGAACCTACGCCAATCTAAAGTTCTCCTTATTCTTCTTCTTCGCTCTCTCAATAACGATATCATGGCCTGGTCGTTACGATTTTGTATCCGTGTTAATGATTGTAGAAGCTTTACTACATGTACATTATCTTGTTTTTCTCTTGTTCAATTGAAATTGATGTTTCAAACAAAACCTTGAGAGCTGGTATATATTATATGTGACAATGACAATGAGCATGACTAGAACTCAAAATGATCGTAGTATGAACGTAGTCAGGTCGTAAGAAGAGCGTGATGAAGACGGCATGAGCGTGCTAGAATCGTACTATGGTCTTGAACAGCGTGGTATAAACGTGGTATAACCGAAGTAGAAGCGTGGTTACGGCGTGGTGATAACGTAATGATCGAAGTGAGGTCGCAGTAACGTCGCTGTGAGATCGTAGTGCAGTCTCTCCGACTAGAATCGCGCTTTCGCTTCGCACTCGCTACGATGGCACAGCGACCTTTGCGATCTTACCACCTGATTTCGCCACGATTGCACCATGATTGTTTTCAACATGTTCAAAGTTGATCAACGATCATCACGATCATTAAGACCTCACCACCACCGTTCCACGATATTATTGCATTTTTCAGAGATCGTAGTGCAATCGTGGTCTAGTGTGACGGGGGTATTAAGAAAAATTACCATGTTAAGGACATTTAAATCCTTTTTGGTAAAACTATTCAATTAGATATGTATTCATCTGATATTGAATCGAAGATGTTGCCCATTTTAATCAAAATATAGTTTTGATTAGTTGAAAATGCTTAATATACAGTCAACAAGATGTCAAAAGATAAGATTTTAGTCACATAATTATCAAATGTCAGAAATAAGGGTACAGCAGTCAACATTGTGTTATAATCTTAATCATTATAAAAACAAACAAATATGTCAACAAAAGAAACAACCAAAAAGGAATATAGACAAAGCACACAAGCAAAAACGAAAGACAAGAATACAAAAATGTATCATAGCACAATAACACAAAGACGGGATGTATAAGTACCGAACCAATTGAAATGGATATTACCATAAATGGACTAAACAGAAAAAGAAATTTGTTTATTAATTTCAGATGAAAATGTTTAAAAAGTGAGCATTTTAGTTTTACGCATACCTTTTTTTTTTATCCCATGCCCTTGAAACCACTAGAAACAAAATTAAACATCTCAACTATCAGTGGCGTAGCTAGGTCATTTTCAAGTGTACGCCCGAACCTCGGTCAGGGCCTAAAGGCCCTAATGGATCCAGTCCAATGTAGATGAGCGGGTGTTAAGCCTCCGGAAGTTTTAAAGTTATCGAGAATGACATATCATTCCTGTCATTGAAAACTCATATCATTTTTTAGATTCAAAATGGTTACTTTTTTATGTTTAATCTATTCATTGTTTATTTAGAATCGTAAATGAACATGAAATGATTAATTTTTTAGTTGTTCAGGTGAAATATTAAAATGTTTTAATAGAACCCTGGTTCTCGCCTGAAATTTCTCCCTGCGAAAAGTTTATTCATTTATCGGTGCATTACAGGATTTAAACAAAACATGATACTATTCAAGCTTTATCACCAGCCCAGTAGTCAACACTTCGGTGTTGACATGAATATCAATAATGTGGTCATTTTTATAAATTTCCTGTTTACAAAACTTTGAATTTTTTGAAAAACTAAGGATTTTATTATCCCAGGCATAGATTACCTTAGATGTATTTGGCACAACTTTTTGGAATTTTGGATCCTCAATGCTCTTCAACTATGTACTTGTTTGGCTTTATAAATATTTTGATATGAGCGTCACTGATAAGTCTTATGTAGACGAAACACGCGTTTGACGTACTAAATTATAATCCTGGTACCTTTGATAACTATTAACACCACTGGGTCGATGCCACTGCTGGTGGACGTTTCGTCCTCGAGGGTATCACCAGCCCAGTAGTCAACACTTCGGTGTTGACATGAATATCAATAATGTGGCAATTTTTATAAATTTCCTGTTTACAAAACTTTGAATTTTTTGAAAAACTAAGGATTTTTTATCCCAGGCATAGATTACCTTAGATGTATTTGGAACAACTTTTTGGAATTTTGGATCCTCAATGCTCTTCAACTTTGTACTTGTTTGGCTTTATAAATATTTTGATATGAGCGTCACTGATGAGTCTTATGTAGACGAAACGCGTGTCTGACGTACTAAATTATAATTCTGGTACCTTTGATAACTATTATGTGTGTATAAATAAAATGATAATCTTCCCTTTTTGGACATCATGTCATAGATATACATGTGATATACTTGTAGAAAGAAAAGAGTATTTGTGAGGTAATTTAAAACAAAATTTCAATGACCCACATACATTAAAGGTGTAAATATAAGTATATGGGTGAAATGAAAAAGAAAGTTTAAAAAAATTGCAACATCTATAATACCTGTATGGCTCTTTTCATCGATAGTCGTTTTGTATCATCAGAAATCATTCCAGATATTTCTGTCAGATTTCCACCAAATAACCATGGGTCTTTCACAACTGAAGGCTGCCATGCAGAAATTTCGCCAGTAGCTAACAGATTAGTGCTGCCTCCGTCATACCTGTGGATTATGTTTATCGATTATATTGATATCTTCATAACTTAGATATTTTTGTAATACTTTTATACACATTCATGTAACGTTGAAAATCTTGAACATTTGGTTATTAATGATATCTATTTCAGATACTTTTTGCTTTTTATGTCATTTAAACATTTTGAAAACCAAACGTTTCTGTCCTAATTGCTTTTAAACGTATCATCTTTTTCAAAATAAAAGTTCCAAATGGAAGAACTCACCAATTGGATTTATTGTTATTTCTTGTCGTTTTGAATATGAATGCAATTTTAGTATTTTGCATGGCCGGCATGCAGGTTTAAGATTATTTCTCCCTTAATTTTCAAGGATATTTTGTACTACAAGGTTAATGTTATACTTCCTGGTCATAATGCTCCTACCGTTTCTAAAAGCATTGCATCCCTGGCTTTTAAATGTTTATATTTGGGCGTTCCTGATGAAGGTATATCCAGAAAATCGCTTCGGCACACGATATGTATTAAGCATTATTTTTATTTAATAGCACTGGATCGATATCACTGCTGGAGGACGTGGGTATCATCAGCTCAGAAATCAGAGCTTCGTTGTTGACATGATTCATAACATACCTTTCGAATTTGCCATTGATAGATTAGGCAATTATTAAGACCTTAAGGTTCCAACGACCTCAGATAAATTTGACAGATTCCTGTCGTGATTTTTTTCCTGAGTTGCTTTCTTTTGTGCTATATGTTGTTCTATTAATTGTGATCAACCATTGGGAGGATGACTATTTGAAAAACGAATTTAATCCGCATATTTAAGCTCTTTTTTGTCTTTGTTAATTGTTTAGTATTGATGACGTTGTATTTTGTTTTATTAGTTGACTTGCAGATTCATAGATAATGCGGGATATTCCGATAAAAGTACTTTATAAATATAAACAGTTTTACACGTGGTACACACATATTTCTAGAACAAACACGATTAAAATCAGTAATGTTATGATTATATTTGTCTTAACTATGAATGCACCCAGCATTACAAGAAAATTTTTCGTTCGGAATGTCAGTTTTGAGGTGGTGTGATTGCCTATGATAAAACTTCCCACCAAAGACTAAACTACGTAGATTTAATCAACTGTATGTTTCCGTATGACCCTCAGCATCTAGTAAAACACACACCGTACAGAACGATAGACACAATCAGTGACATGACAAAATCAAAAACCAATTAAAAGCGAAAACCAACTTCGGAACATCACGATCACAAAGATGGCATATGTATATGTCGAAAGCTAATAAATCCTAATGTTATTTTTCTTTCGATTCAATTATTACGTTTTCTTTTATTATAGCCAACAACTTAATATACTCCTTGAAACATATCAAGATTAAAAAAAAATTAATCACATTACATAGACATTTCATGTGATTCCATAATTTTGATTGGCCGAGGCATTCGAAAATGTATATTTTATTTCCTAATAAATTGCAACATCTATGAGTGCATGCCAGGGCTCCCCATGACAACACCCAAATTTAATACCTATAAATCCAATCGAAAGGGTTTATTTAACTAATAATGCATGCTTCGGTCAAGGCGTTTACATTCCAAAAGAATAACAAAAATGAAGTGTATTGGTTTACAAAATATCTTAACCTAGAACAAAATAACAAAAAAAAAAAAAAAAATAACGTTTACCTTAAGTGACTTTAGATACTAAAAGGGATATTCAAACTCATAAGTAAAAAAACCGACAAACGACAAAAAGGCAAACAACAGTACACAAAACACACCATAGAAAATTAAATACTGAGCACCACGAAACCCACGTAAAACTGAGGTGCTATCAGGTGCTTTAGAAGGGTAAGCAGATCCTGCTCCACATGTGTCAGCCGTCGTTATACACTCTATTTAATGAAAAGAAACTTGCATACTTTGGTCTTATTGTTAATTGTATTTCCAATTTATACTTCGTTCCGGGCCTTTCATGGGCAAGACACGGAGAAAATATTTTCAGTAAATATTTGTAAGGTCTCTTTCGAGCAAAACAAATTAATGATGTGCAATGTCCGTATATTATTTAAGAAATAATTGATGCAAGCTATACTTTATTGTAATTTTAACATGGGTAGGCATTATATTCGTATTTATTTTTACCCGGGCGATAGTGAGGGCAAAAATAACACGAATATAAGGCCTACCCGTGTTAAAACTACAATAAAGTATAGCTTGCAATCTGCATTGGACAATTAAGGTAATTTATATGTCAGATAAGTATAAAAGCGTTTGTGTAGGCTCTTCCAAGCAACTCCCTTGTTTTCTTGTAAAGACACTAACGGCTGGCACTGTGATTTTTCAGAGGGAAGAGTTTAAACAGCCAGCATGAACGGTTGTCGTATATCGAGGTCAAATATGTAAATTTCGGAATTCAACACATTACAGTCATAATAAATGAATTAGTACCATTATGTGCACCATTTAAGAGTTTGAAAGTGTTTTAAAGTTAAGGAAATATATTAAGTGCATGATAATTTGATAAAATTCATGATTCTGAAGAAGTCAATATATGTATGTGCAAACACATGTCAATGGATGTAGAGCATGGGTTTGTTCACATAAAGAAAGAAGCACGACATATTATAATAGATAACAGCTCTGTTGACATCTAACATCTCCATATCTTTATCAAATGAAGTAATAACATGAATAAGTCAGGGGCAGTAATTCATCGCCCTTCCAACGCACATGGGTGTCAACCTTCCATCAGGTTTTCATTTTGGTTGGAATTTTTGTACCTCAATTTTTAGTTTTCTGTAGTGTTTGTAAACCTGTATATCTTAAAGTATTTTTTCTCTTGATTACTTAATTATTTGTGTTAAAAATATCTTTTACATATGTTTAGATTTTCTATTTTAAAAGTATTTTTTTTCTGTTTATAAAACTATAAATACAATATGTGAACAGACTTACAAAAGTTGTGTTCGCAGATGTAATAAAACTTTGTCGAGCAAGTATACTCAAACCAAACCCTGAAATGATGTTTTCCAGTATTGTAAGCAACACAATTGTATTTAGTTCCTCTTGCACCATAGCCATTGTTCCATAATGTGTACGTCGGACGTGACTGATCGAAAGTCCAACGCCAATCTCCTTCATTCAGGTCTGTCAATCCTATCCAGTAATGAACATGTTCTACGAAATAAACATAGACAATATATTTTAAGGTACATTGTAGCTGGGGTGTCTTCCTCCTTCTTGGATTTTGAAGTAGCAGATAACAATCTGTCTAGATCTTTAATAAAATGTTTAAAATTTGAGAATAGTAGGTAATTCATGTGAAAGACTTTTCAGGTTTGAAAAGAAAATTATGTTTTTTTATCATATTTACGGCTGTATTTTACACCAAAAAAAAAAATTTTGTTTGATCCTTTTTTTCTTTTAACTTCGCCGTATAAGGGTAGATAACTCAGATGTAAGAGAAGATGACTCAGATTAAGTAATTTTTATAAAAGAACATGTTGTGAATTTACTATTTTATTTTGTTGCAAGAAAACGACTCAGGTGACCTCATCATTTCTTTTTTTTTTTTTTTTTTTATCTGAAAGCATATTATTACAGCTATCATCTCACATTTTATCTTTAAATTCTATGGTTTTGTTTTCTTTTTATCACACAAAATTGGGTTTTCCATGTAAAATCTATACAAAATGTGACAGTTTGCACAACCTGTAGCGTGAAAAAAAGCCCGGTGACCCATACTTTTTTTTATTATATTTAAAAAAAAAGCATGATATAAACTACGTTTTGACAAATCATTAAAAATTCTATGGATTTTAATTTAGAGCCCCCATCTACCTTAATTTCAAAATACTAAATGAAAATAGCAATGCTAGGATATACTTTTGATTGAGTGTATAATATTTTCACAACTTCATCATATTTAGTTGAAGAAATAATTCATGGAAGCCATAGATTTGTTGGACATTTACAGATGGCATGGGCCGTACTATTCGAATCTTATCCTGAGCGTTCACGAGGGATAAAATTAACGAATAGCACTGCCCAGGCCATGTGTAAATGTCCAACAAATCTATGGCTTCCATGAATTATTTCGATTCTAATAGGACACATACGGTAATTTGAAAACTGAAGCGAAGGTAAGATTGACGTGGGTATGGGTGTTCTAATTTACCACCGGTAAGATAAAAGCTACAAATTCCAAAAAAATCTAGGTCTTGCCATAACTTTTCCTTAAATAACCACTAGAAAAATTGTGTTCAATCCTTATAAATCTTAACCCAACATTTTGTTCGTTGGCTTCTATTTACTGTCAAATCCACAGTTGACATTTCGAAAATAAGGAGTGAACCACCATGTCGACATCCTGAAATCCACAAATATGCGATTAATGCAATAGAATAGAAAATGAAAAAACACTTACCTCAACACTCCATTTTAATACGATATTATCCGAGCTTAGGACGTAAACGTAACGGAAGAACTTCAGCTTGAGAATTTTCATTCGTATGACGTTAATGCGCCAAGAGCATTCATGAAATTTCGCGGAATTAATTTTTTTTATATTATTTTATACATTTTTTAAGCTCTTGTGCATTAATTCTTTTTGTTATGCATTAGACTTGGAATAACGATTCTGTAGTTTCTTTTTCAATTTCAATTTGAACACAACTAAATCGATAAAGTGATTGCACATAGGTTACGATACATGTGGATAAGCGTGGGAGGTACATGTAATTAGTAACAACCATCAATATGTACATCTACGAGTCTGCGTTAAGTATAGATGCATCGAGAATTTTATCACGCTGTTGTTTACAAAGCGAAAGAAGCACATCATATTAGAATTAGGTATAAATTTTGAATAAAAGGTTTTAGAACTAACCATAAGTTGCAACAATAGAAATAGTTTAGAAAAAGTATATATCAATCATGCATGTACTTATTGGTTTATTATCAGAAATCCATGTGTTTTCGGAAGAATCGTCGACTTTAACGATGTATCCACCAATTTCCCTGCATCGACGCTACAACGAAAAACAAGAGGAATGAATAAATATATTATTAGTTTTTAGAGCTATGGTACAAGTTATATTAGGGTCAGGTCAAATTAGTTCAACGTTATTCTACTATTTCGAATAAAAAAGAGATGTACTTATATGTCATGAAACAGCATTTCCACCAAAACAAAGACCCATTTGTTTGTTTTTTTAGTTTAGCACGTGTCCGTTTGATCTTTGGATGTCGAATACCAGTGATACCAGGGTACAATAATATTAGAGAATCTTCTGAACGATAGGATATGCAGTGTGCTTGTTAATGTACAAACCTCTTTCAGCATTTAATAGTGTTTTGTTTCTTTTTGTTTGTTTTCCAACGTATCATACTCATATATGTTTGATATAACATTATGTCAGTTGCATATTTAAGAATTATCTTTTTTTCCGTGAGGAAAAATTCGTTCACAAGTTGCTATTATATGACTTAACTACATGTATACAGTGTATATATATATGTCACTTTCCAGAAGATGACTTTGAAATACTAAGGCTTTTCTACCTCAGGCATAGACTGACTACCTTGGCAATATTTGGCAAAACTTTTAGGAATTTTGGTCCTCAATGCTCTTCAACTTCGTACTTTATTTGGCCTTTTTAACTTTTTTGGATTCGAGCGTCACTTATGCATGTAATGAGTCTTTTGTAAACGAAACGCGCGTTTGGCGTATATACTAAATTTAGTCCTGGTATCTATGATGAGTTTATTTATTTAAAACATCTCTTGCTTTGAATTAGTACTTTTTTATTTTTTTGTTTGTTTCTTTCAGAAGGGTGTATCATGATGTCAAATGTGCTGATACCAATCGGTCAAACAGTAATTATCGAGTTTAGTATATGAATATTAGCTGAACATTTTAAAGAAATCGTTTTTCTTTAGTCGGTGTGTGTGTTTGTGCATGTTATGTAATGTTTGATACTGGAGCCCAGCAATCTATCGCAATTTGCCTTCTGTACCTAAAGACGGAATCACCAATAGTACAAAAAATGTATTATGGAAGTAATTGTAAGAACAATATGTATTACAAGGATACTGGATGTACTACTAAGTGTTTAATAATGGAAACACCTTGATTTGAAATGATATGCATTTTCAATTAACTAGTACACATTTTTGTTTAAGCTGAAGCCAAGTCAGGAGCCTCTGACCTTTGTTAGTCTTGTATGTTTTTTTTTACTTTTAGTTCATTTAAATGTTTAATAGTTTAGTGTGACGTCCATTTTCAATGACCTATTACACATTTTTGTGTAAGGGGCCAGTTGAAACCCGCAATCGGCTGCGGGATTTTTCTCGCTGTGTATACGATTGAAATTAGTGACCTTTGGCTGTGTTCTGCTATTTTGTCGGGTTGTTGTCTCTTTGACATATTCCCGATTTCCATTCTCAATTTCCTTAATTCAAGAAAATACCGAGACTGGACCATTTATATTATAAAACAAAAATACAAAGAAGTGCTACTGAAGGATGGTAAACTGGTAACCTACCTCTGCTGTAAACCAGTCATGTTTTTCGTGGGCATAATAATAACAATGTCCATTATGTTTTATCCACTTCTTTTCTGAAATAAAAATCAATACAACACAATTCTTTAGATATGAGTTTGTGGATTATTGTGATGGTGTAATGTTACAGCAACTCAACAAAACCCATCCAAAGGTGGTGTCTTTGACAGACGAAGGACTATGCGATACACAGGGAATTTTAACGTGAATTTAGATTCACCAGAAAAAATTTAGCAAATTTTTATGTGAGTTTCACGTATAAAGTGAGTTTCTCGTCTGAGGTGAATTTGTCAGAAAGGACTCGTTTAAGATATATCTCAACCAACGAAACACAAAAACTTTCGATCGTAAGCAGGATAACGATTCATAAATTGTTTCATTCTTCTCTATGTCTTTATCAGAGTATAACTATTATATGTAACCCTAATGATTTAATCCCAGACTTACTTCTAAATACTTCTTCCAAAACCTTAAGATCACCATCAAGCCTCTTGACCTTGCTCCCAACATTACTTTTCAACGTTCCTAAATGAGTCTTTAATGTATTGAGGGTTTTCTGGATGTCGCTCTCCAATGTATTTACAGTATTTCCAAGATACGTTTCTAGAGCAGTCAGAGCTTTCCTGGAGTCATCGAAGTCTTTCTCTGATTCATTTGTCAAACAAGGTAAGCTCATTGCATATTTGCATAATATGCAAATGAGAAGAACGGATGTTACCGACAGCATAACTGGATTATACTATAAACAAACAGAAATAAGCACATGAAATATCTCACAATGAACACCACATGCATCGTAATTCAGAAATTACAAAAACAAATGGACGTACAGTATCTCAAAGTAATCTTTAAGTAATATATTTAATTACCATTTCTATAAAGTCTTCTGAATATTTTATTTGCCACCGGAGAGGGTTTATTTTGCAACTGATCTAGGCAGCGATATCAGCTTAGATAGAAAGAATACATGCGTGGAAACTTATCATAATGTTCTCTACAATACTGTTACTACAAGAGAACTAAACTAGTTATCTAAAAAAATACTGTTGAAAAATAAATACCAAAGGGATATTCACAATACAACACAGGAACACACTGTAATTATCGGTTGTAAAAGACTTTACTCATGAGATCAGTATATTGATATTAGGAGTACTCGCAGTTATAGAAAGCTAGTTCAAAGCCCAATTTCAATTAACAAAAAAACTGTGTTCTCTCAAACAAAAGTTGTCAATCAGTTCTTATCCAACGGATTTATGTAAAGAAGTCAGAAGTAAGTATAAGTTCTGAAAACACATGTTGTAATTTGCTTAGAACTAGTTTTCAGTAACTGCGTGTGTTTCGACAAAGAGACAATATCATAAGTATAATCATTGAAGAATCAGAGTTTTTGATTTTGAAAAGGCTGATGACATCACACTTATTTAAGATGGTTCACCAGAATTGGTATATGCATCTCTTCGTATTGCATAATTAAACGCTCAAAATGAATTAAGATAGAACAAAAGTGGTATGGATTGGGGAAAAGTTTAATATGTGTCAAGTGGAGATTGGAGTAAGGTTTAAGCAAGCTTAAACTCATGTGTATTAAATAGTCTGTTCATTTACAACCGTAGCACGAAAATTATTATTTTACTAGCTACCTCTGCTAGTGAACTGTTAAAGACCACGAGAGTATCCCCTCAGACAAAGTTGACCTTACATTGATTTGGCTATTTACTTTTCAGTCTTTTTTTAAGCAAAAAGCTACTGACATGTTTCAGTACTTTTCATCCTTGTTTTTCAATTTCGGTCTGAGCGTGCTTGGTGAAGGTAAATCCGGAAAAGCGCTTCGGGCTTAAAAATTTTATAATGTGTTATTTGCATTTAATGTCATTCTGAAAATCTTAATCATTGACAAAATCTTAGAAAGGTTGAAAGAAAAATAAAGAGTGGGCAGGTCAGTATACTTATCTCCAACTTAAAAAAATACATTTATTAAAAGTTTTCTTGTATATATTAAGTTCTTTACACGATCACTGATTAGATCAAATCCAAACAATGCGATATTAACCAAACTGTTCATTCTTGAATTTTATTTGCTTTTATTTGGCATGGTAAACCTGACGAAATAAAAAGAGAGACACCGTTTCAAATGATTTTAACTGGATGGACGTATTCACACATGCTGGATATAAAACAATATACATGTATAAAATAATTAAAATTAACATGAATAAGAAGAGCTGGACAATTTAATTGACTATAGTAACTGATTTATCAAGAAAAAATAATTTACATGAACTACATTGTAATATATAATATATACCAACAAAAACTGAGCACTAGAAAGGTATTTAGGCGATAGGTGCGAGTTGAAAATGCTAAAGCCAAAGATTCTGAGAAACAACGCATAACGCAAACAAGAACAAAGGATTCAAAACTGTTCCATCATCTAGTAAAAAGCAATAGAAAGACCAGGGATAATGCTATCATGTATTTGCATGTTGGAGACATATGTATGTCTGGTGAGCAAAATGTTATTGAAGGCTTCAAACTGCACTTTAGAAACTTAGAAACTCCAGAGGAATCTACAGTCTTAGATAATAGGTAATATCATCAGGAAGTAGAATATGAAAAAGGATTGATTACAGAGCTAGTGAAAGATAAGAATATACCGGCGGCCTTACTAGAAGAACTACAAAGGCCATCAAATCAATTAATAAAGGAAAATCAGCTGATATCTATGGAATCACTGTCGCACATATTATGGAATGGTTACTGAATCTCATAGATATACTATTCACAGAAGGCAAGGTACCAGACATTCTATAACAGTGAATACTCGCCCCCATGTGTAAGAACGAAGGCGAGAAAAACATAGCATCTAACTAAAGAGGAAACACTGTACTACCTGTGTTAAACAGAGTGATAGAAACAATAGTAAAAGTAAGGATCAACCCAGTCGTACTTGTAACCCAAAATGTAACTCAACGAGGATTTACGGCAGGCTCAGGACCAGCAAATGCAGCCTTACCGGTTGAAGAAATATACCGTGAAGCCAAAGAAAACAATTAAGAGTATCAACTTGTACTGCTGGACGCAAAATCAGCCTTTGATGTAGTTATACATTCCCATCTTATGAATCGGCTCTGTCATGCAGAAATCGATGATAAACACTGGACACTCAATCAGAGTATGCACACAAATGGAACAAATGCAGTTAAATGGAATGGCCAAACTTCCGAGCTATTTAATATTCTACTAGGAATACGCCAAGGAGGGATTCTAAGTACCAACCTTTACAAGCTTAACATCAATCCACTAGTCAACATGCTGGAAACATCAAATTAAGGATGTCGAATTGGGAATATACTCTGCAATACTAGTGCGTGTGCAGATGATGTCGCACTCACAAGCAAAAAGACAACCGATATGCAAGTACAAATCAATATGGCAAACACATTTGCCGGCATGGAAGGATATAAACTACAGCAAAAAAAAAGCGTGGCTATATACTAGGGATGTCAAAAGATCTGAAATTTGATACTCGGATACTCGGTCATGATACTCGAGTACTCGCGAGTACTCGGATGAATCTTAAACGTATATTGAAAGGTTTAGATTTTAGGTGGGATGCAGTATTTTTGTTATTGCCTTTCGTTAATAGCAGTTATTGTTTGTGTACGTGTTCATGAACCAAATTCCAAGAAATCAAAAATATTTCCATATTAAGTCCGACAAGGTAAACAATATATGTATCATCTCATTCTGTTCCTGATGAGTTGGTATTTTTATAATACGACTTGTCAATTAATTTGTCAAAACAATAGTGGACTCTAAATTGCTTGTGCTTTTCCGTGTTGATCGGTCTTATTTTTTCTGTGCTTTGTTTTATTGCCCTATTTTTTTCCATGGCGTTGTCTGTGTATTTTCGACTTTTGGGTTTGCATGTCGCTCTCGTACTTTCTATCTTTAAATTGTAAATTAAACAACTATTAATTTAAATGTACATCTCAAACCAATCACGTTTACATAGAAGTCTTGATTAATAAACAAAGGTAGCTTTTTAAGGCTTGTGATGAGTTAATTATTAATCCATGAAAGTGTTGATCCGTGTACAAACACTGTTAAAACATCTTTAATCAGTTGCATAGGGTTCACCACAGGTCACTTTGATTTTGTTCTTGTTTAGAAATATGATCTGGTCAACAATTTCAAACGAAAGACGGTTTGCCTTTCTATTTTTTGTTACAAGTAGTGCACATGAAACATTCCCTCGGAAGAGAAGGACGTTGCTGGTACTACTTAAACAAATAGTAGCCTCATGATAAACATATTTAATTTGTTTATTGACTTTATTTAGTAGTACGAAGGGGATATCTCAACGGAACTAAAGTAAGTGGAAATATTATGAGAAATATCTCAAGATGTATAACAGGCAAACGAGTATCCGAGTACTAAAACTGAAGTTGAGTACTCGGCCTTCCGACCGAGTACCCGAGTACTCGAGTACTCGTTGCCATCCCTACTATAAACATCAAACCTATGCCAACAAGAAAAAAACGATATTGGAAGAATATACAATGAATGAAGCTAATATGCCAAGACCTGGCTCACCTATGCATTTAGGAATAATCAGAACCAACTCTATGCAGCAAAATATCATAGCAAATATTGAAGAGAATATACAAAAATAAATGAGAAGTGCTTATGCTCTACTTGGCAGTGGCTTCCATATAAAAATGGACTGGATATAGAAACAATAGTACACCTGTATAAAATCTACATCTTCAAAGTGTTATTATATGGAATGGATCTATTAACACCACGATCTCTTAATCTTGAGAAATTGAAAAAATTTCAAAAGAAAATGTTTAAGCAACTAATGTCACTACCAACTAACACACCAGCTCCTGCAATAAATATCTTGACGGGAATACTACCAGTTAATGCACAAATACACATCAGGAATATGACCTTCTTCATAAATGTATTTACCCAACCTAACGAAAGCTTAGAAAAACAACTAACAGGGAGGTAACTGTGCATCAAGTCAATGAATAGTTGCAGCTGGTTTATTGAATTAAAAACAATCATGCTAAAATACAATCTAGGAATTGCAATTTAGTGGCTAGATATTCAGATGAAAAATAAAGAACTGTTAATTAAAACCATAAAAGGAATCAATGCCTACTGGATTGAGCGAATCACATAATTGCTACCTAAGCTCTATAACGGTCTTCGATATCTTAACAGTAATATATTCATGCCAAGGATACATCCAATATCACGAATCAAGCACCAATCTCCAAAAGACACCAAGAGAGTACCTACCAAGATTAAACTATTAACTTGAACTTATATACTACAACCTCTAAGATATAAGATATTCAAAGAAGTAACTGAATATCATTGTATAGCGTGTGATAGTAAAGAAGAAACATTGGAACATTTGATTACAAACAGTTAAGAAACTCCTAACTGCAAATGGGGATGTGCGTGAGGAAGACCTTACATGTGAAATGCGATTCAAGTATTAATGGACATTACACAAATACAAAAGATATACAGAATCACATCCAATCCTATGCCTAAAATATAATTCCAAGCAAGAAGGGCAGCAATAAATAATTAGATAAATAATTGAAAACGTACTTAATACAATTTTTGAAAGTATGATTATTATTTTATTAAATGTTATAGTCTCAGTTAATAAATAGTTTGCGATAGTTTTGAAAGCATATTTTTTTTCTATTTACTCTCATGATACACAGTGAATAAATAAATGTCGAATTAACTTTAAAATATAAAGGTGTATTTTTAATGGTCACAGACTATAATTTTTTGTCTTTTTCCTTTACATTGTTTCAGCAGACCAAAATAATCTAAACTTCCCATGTAAAAAAATCTTAAAAACTGTAAATTTTTCAATGTAAAAAGTCATAAACACTTTTAAAAGTTCCTAATGTAAAAACTGTATATAATGTTGTTGTGTTATGATTGTTAATTTTTGATATTTTCGTTTATTGTTTGGTGGTGGAACTGTTCGACATACGAATGTATGGTTACCCTATAAAAGGTGTAAAGATGCAGAGGAGAAGAAGAAGAGTATGTCCAATCGCATTAGTACAAAATCCCTTTTTGCTAGGACTTATTTAAAGCTTAGACAGAATTCCAAGCTAAAGTGCTGTCAAGAATATATTGTTACGGCCAGAAATCGCCTTTAAATTGTAGCCAACAAAAGACACAAATCAATAGTAAAATTTAACAATATTTAATATACAAAAGTTTACAAAAAGTATTACACAAATATTACTGTTAACTTAACTGTCAAAATATGAGTTCAATCTGTTATCTTTATCTGTATCCGGAAATCTTTCGGAATTCAATTTGAATATTACGTTCACTACTAATGTCACAATCCAGTATGATGTTGTTTGTAGAATAAAAGTGTCAATCCAAATGCTGTGAATACTAATGTCTATCAATGTCTATGTCCAAGTTTAATTATGAGAGTTTAACTTTAGTGTCTGTATATATAGTGTTGTCATGGAAAATTCTAGAACACTCTATAATGGAACATTGTGGAAAATCCTGGAAAGTTACAACGGAAGTTTCTGGAATAACGTAGAAGTTTAAATTACGCATCTTTTATAAGGATCATTCTAGAAAGTTCCAATCATTCTGTGATTGTTCCAGTGATTCCTAAACTGCACAATTATAAGATTATTTGGTAAACAACTATCAGGCCATACAACACAAATTAGGCCAACATAAATAAACATAATAATTACAATATCATAACACCTCCCCCCTTAAAAGAAGTTTTAGTGTAACAAAAACTTATCATGAATAATATGAACAAAAATACATTATATATACAAAGTGATTTAATAAGCTCTAGATAAAGCATCAGCTATTACATTATCTTTACCCTTAATATGTTTTACAATTACATCATATTCCTGTAACAATAAACTCCACCTAGTCAACCTCTGATTCTTGTTTCTCATTTTATGCATGAAGGTGAGAGGATTATGATCAGTATAAACAAGAATAGGATATATAGTGGGATTCAAATATACATCAAAATGTTGAAGTGCTGACAACATTGCAAAACACTCTTTTTCAATAGTTGAATAATTTTTCTGATGTTTATCTAATTTCTTAGAAAAATATGATATAGGTTTTTCAACATTATCATCTGTCTCTTGATATAAAACAGCTCCTATTCCTACATCGCTTGCATCAACGGCAAGTTTAAATTGTTTTTCAAAGTCTGGAGTAATCAGAACTGGACTATTAATTAAAAGTGATTTGCTATTTTCAAAAGCTTTTTGACAATTTTCACTCCAGATAAATTTAGAATCTTTTCGTAAAAGATGAGTCAATGGTTGAACCACAGTAGCAAAATTTGAACAAAATTTTCTGTAAAATCCAATCATGCCTAAATATCTCATAAGTTGTTTTCTATTTGTAGGAGGTGGACATTTGGAAATAGCTTCCACTTTAGCCATAATAGGTTTTACTTGACCTTGGCCAACTGTATGCCCTAAATAATCAACAGTGGCCTGACAAAATTCACTTTTACCAAGATTAACAGTCAAATTTGAATGTGACAATCTATCAAAAGTATCATACAAATGTGTTAAATGCTGTTCCCAGCTATCACTACATACAATAAGATCATCAATATAAGCATAACAACAGTCTAAATCTTTTATAACATTATTGATCATTCTTTGAAATGTAGCTGGAGCACTTTTCATGCCAAATGGCATTACAGTATATTGAAATAAGCCATCTGGTGTAACAAAAGCTGATATTTCACGAGCTCTCTGTGTCAGTGGAACTTGCCAATAACCTTTCAACAAATCAAATTTGCTCACAAATTTTGCTTGACCAATGTTGTCAATACAATCGTCTATCCTTGGAATCGGATAGGAATCAGATTTTGAGACTGAATTTACTTTTCTGAAATCAGTCACGAAACGAAAGGTTTTATCTGGTTTTGGCACAAGGAGACAAGGAGAGCTCCATTCACTGTTACTCGGCTCAATAATATCATTGTCAAGCATATATTTAATTTCTTTTCTCATAGCTTCAAGTTTGAGTGGATTAGGCCGGTAAGGATGTTGCTTAATTGGAGAAGCATCTCCTACATCAACATCATGACAAACAGCATTGGTTTTGTTGGGCACATCTGGAAAAAGATTTGCAAAAGAAAATACCAAAGTTTTTATTTCTTCTCTACGATCAAAAGACAGATGTGCAAGTTTTGAGTCTAAATTTGACAAAATTTCTGAATTTTTCAATCTAACTGTCTCTTCCAAAGTTTTAGAACTAAAAGGTGGTTCAATTACATCTGGTTTGTCATGATTGTTCTCAAATTTAACCATGCCTAAAGTGGCAACTGGTTTACTATCACATAAAACATTAGTACGCTCAAAATATGGTTTTAACATATTAATATGACACACTCTATTTTGTTTGCGCCGACCTGGAGTTTTTACAATATAATTCAAATCATTAATTTTACTCTCTATTGTATAAGGACCACAATATTTAGCCTGTAAAGGATGTCCAGGGACTGGCAAAAATACAAGTACCTTATCACCAGGCTCAAAAACTCTATCCCTGGCATCTTTATCATACCAAATTTTCATCTTGTTCTGTACATTTTTTAAGTTTTTCTGAGCAATTTGACAAGCAGTATACAATTTTTCTTTAAATCTAGATACATAGTCTAAAAGATTCAAGTCAGTATGTTCAGTAAGCCACTTTTCCTTAATCAATTTTAACGGTCCCCTTACAGTATGACCAAATACCAACTCAAAGGGACTAAATCCAAGGGATTCTTGAACAGCCTCTCGAACCGCAAAAAGTAGAAAGTGAACTCCATCATCCCAGTCTCTGTCAAATTGAAGACAAAAAGTTCTAATCATGTTCTTCAATGTTTGATGAAAACGTTCTAAGGCACCTTGAGATTCTGGATGATAAGCACTTGATCTGTACTGAGCAATCCCTAACTGGTATACGACTTGCTGAAATAAACCTGACATGAAATTTGATCCCTGGTCGGACTGTATAGACTTAGGAAGTCCTACTAATGTGAAAAATTTGATCAAAGCTTTGACGATAGAAGGTGTCTTGATATTTCTGAGCGGAATAGCTTCAGGAAAGCGGGTAGATGTACACATGATTGTCAATAAATATGCATTTCCAGTTTTGGTCTTTGGTAAAGGTCCAACGCAGTCAATTAGAATTCTGCTGAAAGGTTCGTCAAAGGCTGGAATAGGCAGAAGTGGTGCTGGTAGTATTTTCTGGTTAGGCTTACCAACAACCTGGCATATATGGCATGATTTGCAGTATTCTGCGACATCATTTCGAAGTCTGGGCCAGTAGAAATGCTGCAAGATCTTAAGGCAAGTCTTCCTTATACCTAAGTGTCCAGCCAAGGGGGTGTCATGGGCAAGACCAATAATTTCTTGCCTATAAACTTTAGGCACCACCACTTGGTACACCACTCTCCATTCCTCCTCTGGGGTAGCATCAGGAGGCCTCCACTTCCTCATTAAAATGCCGTCCTGATGGTAAAAGCATTCGGCCACTTTGTCTGCTTCCTCCTGTGGTTGAGCCCGCTGGTTGAGCTGAAGAACCTCAGGGTCTTTATGTTGTTCTTCGAGTAAATTATTTCGGTCTAATGAATGGCTGTTTACATCTGGCCATGGCATAATAACATTTTTGTTAACACTAGGTGGTTTTATAATAGCCTTTTCTGAGTTACCAGGATCTTCAATATCAGCTATAAAAGTGTCAGAAAGGTCCATGTAATCAAACTTGTCTTCTTGCAAATTCTCATTTTGTTGTTTTCTAGCCATCGCCCTAGTAACAACACAAGCTGGATAGAATTCAGCATCATCTTCAGGTGATTTAACATCCACCACCGGTTCACTGGTAACAATTGGTTCAGCAACCACTTTGTTCCTAGCTAGATCATTTCCTAGCAATAATGTAACACCCTCAACAGGGAGATTAGGACGAACACCCACAATAACTGGTCCAGTTATCAAATCTGACTTCAGATAAATACGATGGAGAGGAACATCTATACAACCTAACTCTACACCTTGTAACAAAACGGAGGCACCAACAGAAGTCTTCTCGGACAAAGGCAACACACCTTCTAACAATAAAGACTGAGAAGCTCCAGTGTCCCGTAAAATCTTAATAGGCTGAAGAGTGATATCATCAACAATAGAAATAAACCCATCAGACATAAAGGGTTTATATTCCTCCATGTAATCACAAAAACTGGACTTAAAAGCCTGACTCGCAGGACATTCCAACGTACTGGTAATATAAGGTGTCGTACAAGCACTGGACTTCGGCTTATTATCTCGTTCATTCTTCTTCTGAAGTCTAAAACAATCAGCCATCAGGTGACCATTTTTCTTACAATAAGCACAAATCAGTGACTTCTTCTCAAAAGTATCAAATTTTGGACTAGACATATTATAACTGGACTGACTCTTATTCTGTGGAACAGGCTTACTATCAGTACGCTCAGTGCTTTGGTTTTTGTAATTTCCACTGGAAGTATTAACATTTTGACCCTTGAAACTTCTTTTATGTGAAAGAGTATAATTATCTGAAATAACAGCTGCATCATGTATTGACTCAACAGTTTTGTCGTCTAAATGTGTTTTTAAGTCTAAATGAACACATTGTTTGAACTCTTCTAATAACATCAATTGTCTTAGGTTATCAAAATTGTTATCTGTTTTCTTTGACGTAAGCCATTTATCAAATAGATCTTCTTTTTCCCGAGCAAATTCCACATAGGTTTGCGAATCAAACTTTTTATAAGATCTAAATTTCTGTCTATATGCTTCTGGTACTAGCTCATAAGCTTTCAAAACTTCCTGTTTCACCGTGTCATAATCGGAACTTTTTTCTGATGGAAGTGCGGAGTATATTTCAGCGGCCTTACCCTCAAAAACACTTTGCAGCATCGTAGTCCAATATGGTTTCGGCCATTTCAAATTATTTGCAATTTTCTCAAACTGTGGAAAATATTTATCAACTGTTTTTTCACAAAATCTGGGAACCAAACGTATATTTTTTGCTGCATCAAAATATTCTGATTTTGACTGGACTTTAGTGTGGCTTTCTTCTTTGACCATTTCAAGTTTTAGTTTCTCCATCTCTAGTCTTTCCCTCATTTCAAGTTCTGCCTGTTTTAACTTTAATTCATCTTGTTTTAATTTAAGTTCATCTTCTTTTAATTTAAGTTCATCTTCTTTTCTTATCTCAAGTTCTTTTAATTTGAGTTCATGTTCTAATTCAAGCTGTTTAAATTTAAAGGCGTCAATATTTTCGACCTTAAGTTCAAGAGCCTCTTCACCTAAAATTTCTGCGTCAACTAATTTGTCTATCACCAAATTTTTTATAACTTGTTTTCTCATAGATACTTTAAAAACTAATTTCAGTTGTTTAGCAAGCAACACTAATTCCTCTTTCTTTAAATTATCAAAACTCTCCAGGTCTGGCGTTTTCAAAAATTTACCAGCATCAAATGCCATTTTGTAGAATTTTGTTGGCTAGTTATAATACAAATATTAAACAAATTTTGAATAAAATATTTTTAAGATCCCAGGACGAGCCCCCAATTTCTGTTACGGCCAGAAATCGCCTTTAAATTGTAGCCAACAAAAGACACAAATCAATAGTAAAATTTAACAATATTTAATATACAAAAGTTTACAAAAAGTATTACACAAATATTACTGTTAACTTAACTGTCAAAATATGAGTTCAATCTGTTATCTTTATCTGTATCCGGAAATCTTTCGGAATCCAATTTGAATATTACGTTCACTACTAATGTCACAATCCAGTATGATGTTGTTTGTAGAATAAAAGTGTCAATCCAAATGCTGTGAATACTAATGTCTATCAATGTCTATGTCCAAGTTTAATTATGAGAGTTTAACTTTAGTGTCTGTATATATAGTGTTGTCATGGAAAATTCTAGAACACTCTATAATGGAACATTGTGGAAAATCCTGGAAAGTTACAACGGAAGTTTCTGGAATAACGTAGAAGTTTAAATTACGCATCTTTTATAAGGATCATTCTAGAAAGTTCCAATCATTCTGTGATTGTTCCAGTGATTCCTAAACTGCACAATTATAAGATTATTTGGTAAACAACTATCAGGCCATACAACACAAATTAGGCCAACATAAATAAACATAATAATTACAATATCATAACAATATATAGACAAATATCACATATAATATTTTGTAAAAGGGAGTGCTGTCAAGAATATATATAGACAAATATCACATATAATATTTTGTAAAAGGGAGGCGAAATAAACCAAAGGGACATTATAACTATAGACAATTAACCTCTTGACTGAAAAGGGAGTTTAATTAATTTAAAGATGTTATCAATAATGCAAGACATTAGATGAATTGGAAAGAATTTGAAAGTATTATTAATATTGTTACCAAATTTATTTGTATACTGGGATTTGACTGCAGCATTTATACTTATAATTATGATAAGTCTTGATATAAATGTAATCAATTGTACATGCTTTATTTTTTCAGATATAACTTCCTATTAATCATTTTGTTGGTCCACAGAAGTGTCTAAAGACATGTACAAAGTCCCCCAAAATGAAATAAAAAGAGAAAAAGGGTCTTCAATCTTAAATGAAAAATGATATCTTGAACAAAGTGTATACACTGTCAATTAATAGATCAAAACTACAGAGGCTGCAATACAGGATCACTTACAGAATATTAGTGTTCAAATGGGTTTTTCAAATAGATATATGATATAGTTACACAGCTAGAACCAAAAAGAAAAACGAGCAAGCAAAGATTGTAGCAAGAACGCCTTATCTCAAAGATTATTCTTTTAAACTCATTTTATAGAAATAAAGCATTACATAGATCATTTTCATACTGGAACCCTTGGCTCAAATTTATAGAACAACTAAAACCAAGATATACTCACTCTCAAGATACCTTCCAGTTTATTAATACTTAATGAATGAGTTTAAAGTGACAAATGATTTTATATATACTAGTCTTGCCTTTTAAGATGATACTGTGGACTAATTATCCCTATCTATGAAATTCTGAATGGGGTCTTTCATTTCTGTATAATTCTTTAATTTTTTTTAGATTATTTTTCTGTATCCTTTTTATATTTTTACCATTTTTCTGTATTCTTAATATTTTAGCAACCCATTAATCTCAGTTTTGTATTTTGTTTGTTGCTCTTCTTTATTTTTTTTTTGTAAATTTATTCCTTACGCCAGGCTAGTTTCTAGGACTTTAACCGACAAAAACTATAGGAGTTTTTTCAAGGTTTGAATAAGATAAAAATCTAAATCACACGTTAGTATTGATAAAATTTGAAACGTGGAAAAGTGGATTGCAGGTAATGAACTAAGGATTTAACCGTTGAGGAAAACTTAACATGTATTGTATAAGGGATAAATATCTTTAAATTTTCGATTCTTATCCTATTGACAATGATAGTGATATTATCATCATACAGAGCTACAATGTATGTTATTAGAATAATTCTTTGACTTTAATCATTTCTATATACTAGTAGAATATGTATCTTTAAAGTAACATGCAACTTGATTTCTTCATTAACATCACGTCCTTTACCACAAATAGCCGCTTTTCCTTCAAAGGTAGAACGTAGCACTCGAAAAATAACTAGTTTTACTCGGCAACAGGACTAGTTGTACCCGGCAACAGGAATAGTTTAACCCGGCAACAGGACTAGTTTTACCTGGCAACAGACTAATGTACCTGCCAGGCACTTAGTCAGTGGTTGGCTCTTTTTTTATAGATAAAAGGAGATGTGGGATATATTTGTAGTATAGTGTTCGTAGGTGTATTGCAGATTTTTGGTGTGTGAATTTTATTTACAAATTACTTCTTTATAGGGATCTGTATTGGTCGTTCTTCATTTCGGTAATCTTATATTTCTAACACCATGCATTTATCAGTAATCTCGTTATATTTTAGCACCACCGTTTTCTGAATTCTTAATTTTTGAATTATTTTTTCTCTATTCTTTGTTTTTTTAGCACCACAGAATTCTTAATTGTTTCTCCTTTTTTTCTATTCTTTATTTTTTGGCTATTTTTTTCTCTATTCTTTATTTGTTGGGCCAATATTCTCTATAGAATGTAAACCCCCACACAAACCTTCCTATATATGCCTTTTGTATGTTTTTGGGTTGCTGTTCATTGGAAGTTTCCCACACATATCCATTTATTCCTGTCTACCATTTTTCACAAAAGAATTAGTAAATCTGAATAGTTGGTACTCACCAAAATCAGCTAGTTATTTATTAGAAATAACTGAAGATTTTGTGCAATCCTACTTCACAATGGTTCGAATTTCTGTTTTACCTGGCGAAATGTTGGGTAAAAATCCAATCACGGAAGCTCATTAAAATGTAATTTTACCTTCTAAACTTTGGATGTTTCGTGTAGCATGCAAACGGTAGACTATTCTGAAGATATTACATTTCATTGTTATACATGTACAATGAAATTCAATATTTTCTATTTTGTTATGTTTTTAATTCTGCTTCTTGTTTTTGTTTGTTTGGTGTTGGTTTTTTTTTCTATATAGAATATAATTTTTCTATTTGATTTTTTAGGAAATAAGGTAACGATATTTCCCCATGTATGTATTTATTATTTAATTCACTTTTTTTCGAATTCCTTTTTCTCAAAACAGTCGTGCTCCAACGTCCGAATTGAGAGGAGCAATTAATGAAAAGTTTGTAACGGTGGGTATGAAAAATTTGGATCCGATTCCCACAGAGGAATAATGATTCGTGATAATCGGATCCAGATTTTACCTACCAACCGTTACACACTTTTCATTTATATGTCTTATGATAGTCTTGGGACACGGATTAGTACTAAGTCAGGTTAACGAAAGTCTCCTAAGATAAGATTTGTCCTCAATTTTGTCCTAAAATTGAGATATAGAATTCATAGGCCTAAAAGTTAAGATAATGATGTCATAGATTGAAATAAAACCAACAAATATGGCATTCAGTAATTATTTGGAGAATTTGTTTCTGTGTAGATACATGTGTACTATACCATGTCTTTTTGGTATTATTGACATGTCCCAGGATACTTTCATTGTCATGGCCCCCGATGTGGAGTTAGCAATTATGCCACATCTTTTATCATTTTTGTTACGTTCAAAGGCAGATAACTCCGACGACTAATACGAACGAGGTGGGTTATGCATGTACGTCTATGAGATTTATCCCAAAACTAAAATAAAAACAAAGAATGATTTATCATTAATTGAAAATTGCCACTACTTGCTGCTGCAGGTACCTCTTAACCAATTGTTGCTCAAGTTCAAGTTCAAATTCTTTATTGTAGACTCTCAGACACATAGTGTTACAAGAGGAACTCAGTACATATATTCAAATGGAAATGGCAGCTAAAATATACAATAAAATATTGCTTGTCTAGTCGCATTTTCTATCTATGTAAAATAAGAGAAGCCTGAAATTACTATAGTAGTCTTAGGGGAAGGCTATCTTACAGTTTTCGGCACTTTTGAAGAAACAGGTATCTATACGATTTGTTCTTAATCGTCCAAAGTTTATAAAAGTTATGAATACATTTAACAGAAAAAGCAACCAATAAGGTTGTTTTAATTATAACATTATGACAAATCGATTTTCATTGTTCAACTCCTTGGTATTCAGACGGGCGTATGACATCTGCGCCGATTTTGAAAATTTTCATTCTTTCATTTGCGCCGATTTCATTTTTTCATTTGCGCCGATTTTATTTTTTCTCCTAATTGGATTTACATGTAAGTTACAGGTAAGTTAATACTTTAACATGGGCTGAGCACAGAGTATAAAGACAAATTAAGCATCATTGGTAAATGGCTATCCCATTTTTTCGGGTTACCATTCCTTCCCCCAAATGAAATCAATGACTGCTTCACGTTTGACAATATGTCTGACGCTCCTTCTGATGACAAATGTCTTACATTCTTAGCCTACAGACTAAGTACATATATATGCACACTGTAACGCTATCCACCTCATTTTTGAGCAGCTGCACCCCAACTTATATGTTTTTACAGATTTTGTCAAGAAAATCAAGGCCGTAACGTATGTTAAAATGCGAACTCTATAGAAATGCTCGCATCAGCACGTAAGCCAGACAAAGAAAAGATGGACCCCGTTAGCGACAATTATAGGAATATATTAGATGTGTTGCCTATACACACTCGACAAGAACGGATTTATCTAAGGTTTTTACTTCTTGATTTTAAAGTTTGTAAATATAGCTTTTATGTTGATTTATCTTGCTCGAAACCCTACGTCTAACTCCCCATAGTGAGCAGAGGACAACAGTTATATACATGTTATGATTGACAATTCATAAAATTTGTACAACTGGCTTACGGAAGAGGTTGATAAATGGTAAATGAAAGAGGGACGAAATATTCCAGAGTGACAGTCAAACTCATAAATCGACAATAAACTGACAACGCCATGGCTAAAAATGAAAAGGACAAACAGACAAACAATAGTACATATAACACAACATAGAAAACTAAAGAATAAACAACTATAATATGACTGGGATAGAGAGTTGTCTCATTGGCACCATACAGCATCTTCTTATATCTTTTCACCTGTAATTTACCTGTAAAAAAATCGGCGCAAATGAAAAAAAAAAAAAAAATCGGCGCAAATGAAATGCAGATCGGCGCAAATGCAAAACGCCGTTAATAAGATCTTAAACAGAATAAAAGATACTTTATATTTTTTTGTTGTATCTTCAGAAAGTAAATCTTCACACATGTACATAGACTGGCATTTGATTACATACTTTTAATGAACAGTTCTGTCGTATATTTATTCTTGTGTCAGGAAATTCACATTAATAGGTAGAAAAATTATACTAAATGTGAAAACAATATTGTTATATTACATTTACTATAGAAAAGCTCCCCCCTCCCCCAACCCTAGACAATAAAAAAACAGTTATTGTCGTCTTGTCGAAAGCAAGGAGGTCTTTAAGATTTATGAGTGAAATAACTGGCTTCTTGGATCTTTTGACATACATCCTTCTTTTTGACAAGTTTCGCGCGATACTTGGCGATCAGAGATTCCGTCGTCAGCATTTAGGTTCAGTCTGTGGTTAACGTTTTGTTTTACATCAAAATCGTTGTCAAACATAATGGAATTTCGGGAAATTGGGACAGAAGCTTCTTTATGTCCAAAAAAACAGTATCCAGGGCAAAATTTAACAAATATTTATTTTCATTTTTCCGTATTTTACTACTAGATGGACTTCGTTATTCCTGAAAAGTTAATTTCATGTTTTGTCTGAGGTTAAAGTTTTTCATGCAGTCATCAATAACCGTAGTGTTTAATCGTCCAGTTGCAAGTTAAATGCATATCCATGCAGGTCAAGATCATGATAATGATATATGAATGTTGAAACTGTTTTGTTCTACATTGCGCTGGACTTTACACTTGTTTGTTCAAAATGCAACAGTCAGAGTAAAGACATTGTATAGGGGGAGGGTTGATATCTCATAAACATGTTTAACCCCGCTGCATTTTTGGGCCTAGCTGTCCCAAGTCAGGAGCCTCTGGTCTTTGTTAGTCTTGTTTTATTTTAAATTTTAGTTTCTTGTGTACAATTCGGAGTTTAGTATGGCGTTCATTATCACTGAACTAGTAAATATTTGTTTAGGGGCCAGCTGAAGGACGTCTACGGGTGCTGGAATTCTCGCTGCATTGAAGACCTGTTGGTGATATTTTGCTGTAGTCTGTTCTATTGTCGGGTTGTTGTCTCTTTTACACATTCCCAATTTCCATTCTCAATTTTATTGTATATATCTTATTAGTGAGTTTGGCTTTTTTGCTAAGAGCTTAATTCCATATGACGACCTGTAGCTGTTTGATTTTATGGGAACTTATTTTATTACGGTTTGAACAAGGAACGTATATACTGTTCCAAGGTTTAACGATCGTACTATTTATACAATATTGAAAACATAACATTTATGAAGCCATGGTTATTTTGTTATTGAATACATCACATAATATCTTTCATGATATCGACTATGTGTCATGACCAGCAACTTTTCAAAAAGATCCGTTTTACATGACAATCATATGGTTTAAATTGTTTATCAATATTCTCCAGAAACAAGCTAAAGAGAATACATTATGTAGTGTCATCGTTGTATGATATACTGTTTAGGCAATTAATGCCATTACGCCAGCATGTTTCTGGAAATTATTCTCAATCGCCAAAGATGATATTTCTGCACATAAACTTCTTCAAAGTTCTTAACATCTTCCAGTGACTTGAAGGACCTCGTTCCTTCTTTATCAAACATTTCGTTTTGGTTATTTGCAAGCCGTAATTTTCAAGTTTCATTCAAATTTCTTTCCCAATTTTCTCCCGTAATTTTCAAACACTGGGTCTCAAAATTTTTCACAATTTTTTTTATTTTACTTATTAAACATAAACATAAACAAACAAAAAACACATGACACTCAACGACTTCACAGGTAAACGGGAAATTGACGGGCGTCCTAATACTAAACATCGAATATTGATGTGTACCATATATGACTTTGCCCCCAGTTCATCCAAATCACGCATATTCTCGCATGAATTTTAATACAACGCTCGACCCACTCAGAATTCTAGGTCGCGAACAAGCTTTCCCTGAACTAGAGTATTGATTCATTTAGGAGTTATTACCAATTTTACACAATTTGTTTATTATGTTTTCAATCTTTAAGAAATCTTCTCCTCTGTAACTACTGAACTAATTTCTTTCCAAATTAAGTTGAATGATCCTTAGGGTATGTAGAATAAAATTTCGGTTTTATTTTCTGTTTCGGAAAAAAACCACGGCTGTCATGTCTAAAAATATAACATAGGTGTGAAATGCAGTTTTGGCTTGTATCACAAACACTGCAGCATTTATATCAATGTTATACCTACGCCATTTACCTTATTGCAGAATACTGCTATTCAAAACGACTTTGTGTTCCGCGATGTCCGCGCAAGGGCTTTTACTAGGCAGTAGTCTGGCAATTGCATTGTCAGTTAACTAGTTTGATAGGACAATCTGCTGTGATAGGACAGAATTTTTTACTTATAAAAAAAGACAAATTGTGCGTTTGACTCAAACTAATCCCATATGATTCCTTTGCAAGTCTAACTAGGGTAATACAATAAAAACATAGACTACTTTTATTTTGAGGTAATTTTTTAAGTTTAATAACGATGGAATTATATGACATCTGAAGTTATTCTGCTGTCAAAAATGCACTGTTTAAGCTGTTGTCTGCATCATCTTACATTCAGCAGCATTTATACTGCTACTTACAAAAGCATACATTTATTGTTCAATATGGTGTATACATTTAAGTCAGAATTTAAATGTAGCAGACACATTGTCTTGATTTATCTGCATTTCTTAGTTCCTAACCAAAAATACATGTATCCTGTGTATCTCACCAAACACATACACACACAAAAGATGCACATACATAACATGCATAACTCATAATCAGAACACAATAACGACCACTTTAAACCAGAAACTGCAAATTTATGTCAAATTCTTTAGTGAGATGTTATGATTGAAACCTACATAAAGCATTTGAAGCTTTTTTTCAAAAAGACAATACAAAAAAAAAAATAAAATCCCCCAATAATGAAAAAAATAATAAGAGTTATCTTTCATTAATCTAAAAAAAGGTTAGCAATAAAATTGAGAAAGGAAATGGTGAATATGTCAAAGCGACAACCACCCGACCATAGAGCAAACAACAGCCGAAGGCAACCAATGGGTCTTCAATGCAGCGAGAATTCCCGCACCCGTAGGTGTCCCTCAGCCGGCCCCTAAAACATTTTTTAATTGAAGCTTAAATAAATTTAAAGCAATTTTCAACTTAAAAAGAATGTTACTTTTTTCAATTACAAATACTAATCCCTAACAAGAGAGAGACTGTGTTTGATTTTTATATGATGACGACATAATCTTTCAATCAGTTTAATTGATGTCTGAAGCTGGCATGTCAGTAACTGCTAGTAGTCCTTTGTTAATTTCTGTATCATTGACATTTTGCTTAGTTTTTCTGTTACCTACTATGACTTCGGATTCGGAATTCTTTTAAACTAAGTTTAATGTTTATGACTATAGATAAACATGCTACAGTATTTGTTTTTCATCTGTTATCCGAGAATACGTCTATAACAATGTATAATCTTTGTTAATATATCTCATGATAAATGAAACGAAATAAAATCACTTGATCGCTGAAGTATAAAACGGTCAATAACCATGCAATGGCAAGGCATGTAACAATGAATTTATAGTGAATCTTATATCGTACATTATCAGTGATTGAAGATTGAAGATAATTGTGCTATAAATATTTTAAAGCTTTAATGAATTCCAATAATGTCAGCCTTCTCATAAACAATCTAAAAATAAGTTATCAAATATTTTGTAATTGGCAATTTTGTAATTCGAGCTAATGGACTAAACTGTGAAAACAATAAAAGAGGGACGAAAGATACCAGAGGGACAGTCAAAATCATACATTGAAAATAAACTGACAACGCCATGACTAAAACATAAAAAGACAAACAGACAAATAATAGCACACAAGTTGCAACATAGAAAACTAAAGATTAAGCAACACGAACCCCACCAAACACTGGGGGTGATCCCAGGTGCTCCGGAAGGGTAAGCAGATCCTGCTCCACATGTGGCACCCGTCACAATAACCGCCTAGTGGGTCACGTGATAGTGTGTTCGCTTTTAGTTGTAGGTGTCGTGTGTCCGATCATCGGCTGGGTCAAACAAAGATTTGAAAATTGTATTTGCTGCTTCTTAAAAGACTGCTCGTTTCCAAGTTGAGATAAAATGTCCGGGCTGGGTATCATGTCCTCCAGTGAAATTATACCATGTCGCATTACACGAGCAACTCTACGGGTGCCTCATGTGGAGCAGGATCTGTTAACCCTTCCGGAGTACCTGATATCTTCCCCAGCTTTGGTCGGGATTGCGTTGCTCAGTTTTTTATGTTATGTTTTGTGTACTGCTGTTTGTCTTTTCGTCGTTTTTCTGTTTTGCCATTAAATTGTCATTTTGGTTTCGACTTATGAGCCTGAAAATACCTTTAGTTTCACTTTGTGAAAAAGCATGTCAAAATCCGAATGAGCCTGTCGGTCTTGTACTTCTTAGTACTAATTATCATTAGACTTTATTAAAACTTAAAACAATCAACCGAATAGGGACATAAAGCATCATCGGGAAATATCAATAGTCTACATATAATTCACACAGGAAGTTAAAAATGTATAAAAAATAGATGGGACACATACAGTTAATTTTTTTTTGGGAAGGTTTACATTTTCGTAAACAACCCTACATTTGTATAATATAGGCTTGAGATACCAAAGATATATTTAAATTCATAAGTTGAAAATAAACTGACAACACCATAGCAAAAAAAAAAAACCAAAAAAAAAAAAAACCAAACAAACGAAAGACAAGCTACAGTACACAAAACACAACATAGAAAGACCGACCAACAATTACCCGACTGTGGGTGATTTCAAGTGTGCTGGAATGGTAAGCAGATCCTGCTCCACATTTGGCACTTGTCAGGTTGTTACTAAACTTTCAAACCACTGCTTTTAAAATGCAACAAACATAATAACACAGTGACCTCGAGAACAAAGATATTGACCACAGAAAACAGCAGTACTTCCGAGAGTCAGAACTACTAGGTATGACTTAAGATCGTTTCGCTATAATGCTGAACAAATCTGGAATGAGTTGCCGAACCATTATCTAATGAAAACATCTTTTGACCAATTCAAAAAAATTGGTACAAACATGAGCTCCAAATAACAGCTTATGCCAGTGCAGTCCTAGCATATGATGGTGTAAACTTCCCACTACACTATACTCGATTACACCATTCACCATACACTATTACACCATACACGTTACACCTTTGCACCATACACCTTTTCACATTACACCATAATGCAATTTAATTTCAAAGAAAGCGTGCGATTACAAAATTATTTATTTATTTTAAAAAACGAATTTTGATCATAATATTGTAAATTGATGTTAAATTAAAAATCAGTTCTTATCAATATTGTGCATAGTTTTAAATGTCGTACACCATTCATTCACACCATTCCCGATCGCACGTTACACCATTACATCATTCTCCTTACACCATATACACCATAGCAATATACACCTTCTACCATTGCACCATATATCATACACCATTACACAATACACGTTTTTTTTTTGGGAAGTTTACACCATCCAAGGCTGTATGACTGTGTTTTTTTTAATTTTTTTTTTGAGTGACTATTGGATTTATGCATACTTATTATTACCTTGTGCTATGTTTAAAGATTTGCTTTATTTCGCATACTATGCTTTTAGCTTTGTATGTCATTTATGGTATCTTGCTATGCACAATATGTTTAAAATTGTGTTGTTTTTATGACCTTTGTATGTGTGTATCTATTTTGTTATACAGTCGATTTCAAACGCTTGCTAGAGTTTGTGTTTATGTAGTTTATTGAATATCGACTTTAGAAAGAAACTTTGAATTAAAGGCATAAAGATTGTTTGCAATTACAAATTTGTTGTATGTACATTAACGTTTTCTTGATCTAATCTGTGTATACAAAAATTACAATCTTTGTACAAACAAAAAAACAGTAAATTGAAAACGATTCAATCATAACTAATAAAATTATGAGTTTTTAATTGCTGTCATAAACAAAAATGAGATCAAAATTTGAGATATGCGAGTTGGGATAGGAAGACCTAAACGCAAAATAAAGTATTCGCGAACATCATTAGGTTTACAGTATTAGTTATTGACAAACCTACTTCTTTCTTCTTTTTCTTTTAGAAATATAGGGAATAACAAGTTGCAAACTTGCACACCACTATTAAAACTAGAGACCAAGTTATGTTATCAAGAACGCAAGCGATTTTACTCTACTTTTACAGCCTCCCAGCTTAACGACAAAGGTCTGATAGTAAGACAACCTCCAAGCTTAACGACAAAGATCCGATAATAAGAAACCAATTTAGAAAACAACGACGGATTCAGACAGAAAACACCTCTACAGTACATGCAGCAGAAACAATATATCAACGTTGAGTTCAAGGTAAAACATTTCACCAACCTTGTAGAAATGCAAGTTATACTATTAGTAGGGTGCCCAGTATCGAAAAAGACGTTTACATGTAGTTAACGAGTTTAAGTTAACGGATAACACACGGCTATATTTATATGCAAACTATTGGAAAATCATTATATTTTCCAATCATGAATGTCGTCGTAAGCTCCCGTGGTCACTTTTTTCAAAATTTTGTGGTTTCTTAGGGTACCCAAAGCTACCTCAGCATACAGTCCATCTTCAATATGAAAAATTAAATTATTGCTTTCTGTGTTATTTGTTCAAATGATAATTATCATTCAGCTTAAAAATCAAATTAATCATATAACGAAAGCTGAAAAGATTAATATGATTTAAATATAAGTATTTTAAGATTTTAGTAAGACTATTTTTTTAGCTGAAATTCACCACATTTTGAACGAAAGAAACTTTGTTGCGTATAACTTTCACGTGATTTTTACTCTGATTACACCAATAAGACATGGTTTATATTTGTGCCAAATATCTTTCGTGTAATCTTAATCGGTGAGGAGAAAATAGCAATTTAAAATACAAATTTAGTGATAATTCTGCCTGGATTCAAACACGCCTTTTTTCGTGCCGTTAATCGTTTTGTAGGTTACAATATCAGGTCATTAACTAGGACAATTGTCACTAACGTTATTTCTCTTTTTAGCTTGTTGTATAGTAAATTTGTATGTTTTGAATAGTCCAGTTAGTTTGAAGATCGTTGTTTTGATTTCGGAAATAGTTTTTTTGTTGGTTTTTATAACTTTAAATGTTTTTTTGAATTTATAGTTTTGATATAATTGTAATATACAAATCAAATCCTTCGGTCACGTTTCAGACCCGGAATATGGCACACACTTACTGTTAAATTATGCCCTTCAAGCCCTAAACGAAGTAGGTATGAAAAACAATGGGAATAAGTGTGTAATATGTTAGGATTCTTCTACTGAATTGATTATTAATATGCGAAGAATTAGCACAAACAAAAGCTTTATCGAGGCTATGGTTGCACGGAAAGATCATGTATATTTTAGTATATTGCATGATGCTTCAGACCTAGAATATCTTCGTACTGATGATTACAAAATATTGTACCACCATTCTTGCTATTAAATCTTACACTAGCAAACACCACTGCAGTTATTTTAAATCTAATTCGTCTGTAAAACTGAGTGTTTCAGGTCATATGTGATAGAAGGTCGTCAAATTCCTGACTGGAAAAAGTTTCTTTGAGTCAGTGAGAACCAGCAGGTCTTAATCAGATTTCTTGGCGAATCAATTGTACAGCATCATGGTAGATCAACAATTACTATGATACATGAGGGAGACATTTATCTAGCTAGCACTTAAAGGTACCTACATTTGCTCAGAAGGAGTACTAGTATTCAGGTTTTAAAAATTATTTTGTTCGCTCGATGAAGTAGATACTCGCAATGAATTTACATGCTATTCATGTAGACAAAGAGTTCGGTGTGAAATAAATAAGGGTAGGATAATGATAAAGTCACAAGATACAGATGTTCATTACTCACCCCCCCCCCCCCCAGGCAGCATACGCATGAGCTATGGTTTCAAACAGGCACTATAACTTGCACACAAAATTTGCGCCGCTATATACCTATCCACGAAATATGTAAAGTCTCGGGTTTTCCATCAGAGCACATGCTGTTACATGATGCGATACAACATCATCCCTGTTTAGGATCAGTAAGTGCACTTTTTTTTGAAGGACACCCCAGATGATTTCACCGATTTGTCAATCCTTTCTAATTGTGGCTTCGATGAATCTACAGATGCAGCTCGAGATCCTGTTGTTAGGTTGAATGATCTCAAGTCAAAACTCAAAATGGATCATTGTGACCTAAACAAATTGAGCGTAACATTGGCTACAATTTAAAATTTCTCCCTTGTCAAACGTCCTCCTTGTGAATCTACTTTAAAACAGTATGTAATAAGAGCTTCACTTCAGACATAAATTTTATGTCTTCCTATATCTATCATTACAGATGTATGCCCATGTCAGGCAAATGACATATGTCAAAATGTCAATATTCATCTGGTTGCAGTAAGAAACATTGATGACCACGAAGATAACAATGTTTAAGGTCCATAATATTTTCTAAACAATTAGAAATAAAACATCTACTCAATTTTGAAATCGTGGGAAATATAGTAATAATCTATCTAGTGGAGAAAGATATGTAAAAAAAACACCAAAAAAACCAACTGCAATATGGTCTTTGAGCTTGACGAGGTTGGTGGGCTTAAACTACTGGAGACCATAGAACATAGTTGGTAATACTAGCTTCGATCATAATTTTCTATTTGCATTTGTTTTTTTTTGTTTTTTTTTTTGTTTTTTTGCCATGCTGTTGTCAGCTTGTCTTCATTTTATAAGTTTTTAATGTCCCTTTGGTTTCTCACGCCTTTTTTGTTTACAATTGTTTGTAAAATACATCGGTGCTGTACATAACCCTTTCCCTTATTATATTTTTGGAATACTTGTAAACATTGTAGCCGATTGTTGCTCATTTAGTCATCTGTATATGTAGGGGTGGGGTGCTGTACCTGTTTCTAATAAAGGTTTAACTTTAACCCCGCCTTTTCTCCGTTTTCAGTAATTTTTACTTCTGTAAAGCAAAGCTATACAGTTATCAAAGGTACCAGAATTATAATTTAGTACGCCAGACGCGCGTTTTGTCTACATAAGACTTTTCAGTGACGCTCATATCAAAATATTTATAAAGCCAAACAAGTACAAAGTTGAAGAGCATTGAGGATCCGAAATTCCAAAAATACGGCTAAGGTAATCTATGCCTAGGATAAGAAAATCCTTAGTTTTTCGAAAAATTCAAAGTTTTGTAAACAGGAAATTTATAAAAATGACCACATTATTGATATTCATGTCAACACCGCATTGTTGACTACTGGGCTGGTGATACCCTCGGGGACGAAACGTCCACCAGCAGTGGCATCGACCCAGTGGTGTAAATAGTTATCAAAGGTACCAGAATTATAATTTAGTACGCCAGACGCGCGTTTCGTCTACATAAGACTCTTCAGTGACGCTCATATCAAAATATTTATAAAGCCAAACAAGTACAAAGTTGAAGAGCATTGAGGATCCAAAATTCCAAAAAGTTGTGTCAAATACGGCTACGGTAATCTATACCTGGGATAAGAAAATCCTTATTTTTTCGAAAAATTCAAAGATTTGTAAACAGGAAACACAGAGCTTTTTATTCAACCAAGTTTGACTTTAATGTTACACAAATTTCGAAACAAATCATTTATTTATACTCATTCACACCCAATAACAGAAATTTGATATTTACCTTAATATTGACGAACACCTTTTGTTTTCGACAAATTATTAAAGCTAAGATCTAAAAAACATCTTAAGACCTTACTTGTAATGAATTGAATACAAAAATTTCAAATTTTGAAATTGAAATAGGTCAAGGTCACTGTTATTTAAAAGCTGTTTGAAAATTTCAAATTTGCACCCTATATGCAAAAAAGGTAATTTAACGTCATTTTTGGCGATAAAAGTATAAAATAAGTTCTAAATGTAGATACAAAAGATATTTTTCTATAAATTAATTGTTTTTAATTTGCCCCAAACGCATATATGTAGGAGAAACAAGCTATCTAAATGTGATTGTGTATTTTTCAGGAATTTTTGCTTTGACCTTTGACCCTGATTAAAAAAATGTGACCAGGGCAGACAACGACGACAACGGTATTTCGATGAGACTTGTTCTCCTCTTTCCAATGATATAAAATATAGCAGTGTGTTATTCCGTTAAGGCAAATTCACCAAATTTGTTGATTGGGCACCCCACTATATGCTCGTTGAAACTGTAAGACATCAGATCATATATAACAAAATGTAGCACAATATATAAATAAAAAGATCACAGTAGGTCGATATGGGCAATTCGTAATATAAATCTAAAAACGTAATGAATCAAACACTTACAACAAATTAGGGACAGTTTATAATACAATTAAACAACACGATACTGAAATAGTATCTTTGGTATGGACCCTATTCTCAGTGTTATGTCAAAAGTGTCAAGATGAAATAGGGTTCATGTTAATAAATGGACACATTTAAGAAATAGAAATATTATTGCCGGGATTTCTTATAAAGCATAGACATTTACATTTCAAATTGGCAACACATAGAGATTTTCGTAAAAATTGAAAAAAATAGCCTGGGTTTTAACCACATTTTGGTCTAGGAAACATGGAGCGCAGTGTTCGACACACTTAATATTCAAGTCAGATATGGCATGGTATTAGTTGTAGAAATTTGATATTTTTCATTTAAATGCAATGTTTTTTTTTTTAATTTAATTGGTATATTTCTTCATTTAAATGCTATATTTTTTTATTAGAATGGTATATATATTTTTTTTATTTTAAGGGAGTACCCAACACTATAGCCCAAAAAAATCCTGTCGTTTAATTTTTCTGATTTTTTTTCATTGATAAACTAGGCCAACCTAAACATTTTGCAAAAATTTTAAAAGATTTGAACCATAGGTTTAAAGGATTTGGCAACTCAAATATGGCATCTTTTACATACTAGTATCGGCCAAAATTGGAAGTTTCTGAAATATGGATATAGTGTTGAATATGTTAAAATTAAAAAAAAATAATCCTAAATTGACAATAGCATATCTAATAATGATAACTGAGGTGAGAATATTAGTTCACTAATACCCCTTTCTTGTAAGTTTTTTATTCCGGATTTAAAATTTTGTCAGAACTTTAAAAGGGGGTATCAGAATCAGCCCCGAAAAGTGAATGCTGTGCTTCTAGTATTTGAAGAAAAAAAAATTTTGAAAAAAAATGTGTCGTTTAATTTTTTCATAAAACTAAGCATTAGGAGTGCTATACTAGTAGGTTGTTCTTGCAATTTTTTTTTTAAAATTTAACCGTTATATTTTTTGGTATTTAAGTTTAAATACGCCCCACCCTCAAATTTGTTCATTAAATAAGAGCAAAATCTATTCAAAAAGTTCATAATGGCCATATTTTTTTCGTCTTTTTGAACTGGGCCATAGCTATTTGGCATGTGAATGTATTATCACAGTGTTAAGTGTCTTGCATCATGATGACCTTTGTGTGACCTTCAAATGTGACCTCAAGGTCAACTTTATGTTGTTTTTTTCGTGAAAAACACAACCATGTAGGCCATAACTTCTTCGCCTTTTGACCTAGGCCTTACATCTTTGACATGTGGATGTATAATCATGAGATGGTGTGCCTTTTTCTTGACCTTTTTACCTTTATGTGACCTTGAACTTTGACCTCAAGGACGATAATTGTGTTTTTTGGTAAAACACTCTTGTACAGGCCATGACTTTTATGTGGTTATGAATTCACATTTATTTTTTAAAATCATATTACACAAGCTTTTATCGACCATACAACAATATAGACAAATTTTATGACATGTCAACACATTCAATGCACACGGAATACTTAATGGACATGTAGTCACATACAATTGTTTGAAAAAGGAATCGTTTCCATTGAAGCGCAGTGTACGTACTTAACTACTCAACAGACAGCAAAGTGAAAACTACATAGGAATCAAACAGTAGGGGGAGTTATGCCAAATAACTTAAACCAATAATGGGACGGACAGAAGGACAGACGGACAGTGGTAAAACAATACCCCCCCTCAAACTTACAGATGCAGGGGCAAAAAAAAAGGATGTAACTGATTTTTGATTTGAGATACGAGCTGTTGAAATTGAAAGCATGACACGCCAAAATTACACATGATACTTAGGGAAAAGGCGAAAGCTTGAAAGTTTGCAGATGCTTTACATGATCTAGATTTTCAATTTATTGGTCTACAGATTCAAAAATATATATTTCAAAGCATAACGACAAAACTATATGCATTGGTGAAAAGAACCACGGCTCACGAGAGATGAAATAGAGCTGACTGTGCCAAATCCTTATACTGTGAAATTAAGTTCGTTAAACATAGAAATTTTTTAGTATTTCTACAGGTTATGAAAACTAGACACAACTGTTTTTTAGTTAAAAGCACGGCAGTTACAAAAAAAAGTAAAAACACAAAAATACTGAACTCCGAGGAAAATTCAAAAAGGAAAATCCAAAATCAAAAGGCAAAATCAAAAGTCCAAACACATCAAACGAATGGATAACAACTGTCATATTCCTGACTTGGTACAGGCATTTTCTAATGTAGAAAATGGTGGATTGAACCTGGTTTTATAGCTAGCTAAACCTCTCACTTGTATGACAGTCGCATCAAACTCCATTACATTGTCAACGATGCATGAACAAAACAAACATACTCAAAGAGTAAAAATGTCAAAAATAGGGGTACAGTAGTCAATATTGTGTTATCATCTTAATATCACTATAAAAACAACAAATGTAACGAAGAAGCACAAAAAGGCATACATCAAATTTAACATACTCATATTGCTTTTCTTATACGACTTAATTTATCTATGTAAAGTCTACCCGTAAAGGATAGAAGGTTTTCAGTACTGGTGTAAAATTGCGCGTTTGAAATTCGCACAGGTAGACATAAAAATAATTTTGTCGTTCGATTGACGGCATACATAAATGCAGAGTCACGTAAAGTAGATATAACAAAAAACAGACTTAACAGTAGAAGTAATAATAATAAATAAAATAATTGTGTGGTTCAAAGTATGACGGGATACATAAGAACAGTTTCACGTCAAATGTATATCATAAAAAACAGACTTAACAAAAAAAAGTAGTATTATTGAATAAAATAGATTTGTCATTCATAGTATGTCAAGATCCATAAGTAAAAGTAATATTAATAAATGAAATAATTTTGTCGTTCAAAGTATGATGTTTTACATAACCACAGAGTTACTTCAAATGAATATCTAAAAAAACTGACTTAGCAGTACAAGTAATATTAAAAAAGACAAATAAAAGAATACTATAACACGTTATTAAGATGATAACCAACGTCAGTACGCAAAATCTATACTTCAAGACCATCTTGTATTATTTGTGAAGTTGATACGGAATATTTATCAACAAGTTCTGGGTATCTTCCGATGAACTTTTTTAGAAAAAGGACGAGACGTTCTTTGACATACCCCTGGTACAAGTTTCACATTATTTTTGGGACCCCTTACTGTTATAGAGAATGATTACTCTATTAAGTAATAAACTTGAATTGAGACTTGAGAAGAAACATTTTCACTTGTCACTTGCAATAACACCACACTTTTATTTTTTATATTTATTTCAAAATTGCATTTGATAAAAAAATTTGGAAAGATACACAAACATGACAAAGCACAACAAAAGAAAAATAACAAATTTTGCTATCCCTTCGAAATTTAAATTTGATAAAGCGAAAATAACATGTTCTATTTATATCCTACATGTGTAGTTTCAGTTTCAACTATGATTCTAAATATAGACTTTACTTTCCCTAAAATTGCAGACGGAATAGAAGACACCCGTTAACTTTTTACACCTGTCAGGATAATTTTTAAGGTTGGAAAGATACTAGAAAGATATAGTTTGTTTTTTATTCAGATGAATTAAGAAAGCAAAAATATGTGTAGTGTTTTTTGGACTGTACAATCGGACGTTTTTTTCTTCTTTTTGTCTTTGTTCCGTGACATGGCAATAAAATATTCAATTGCACTTTAAAAAATATGACAGCGAATTTTTCGTAACCTTTTTAACACTGCTACGTGTATTACTAAGGCTATAGTGTATTTCATTAAAAACTACATGTTTCGTTCTAAAAAAAAGTATTGTGGAGACAATTCAGTTTTGATTTATTCAATTTGATAAGAAGATCTACGAACAGAAGCATTGTGTAATTGTCATTTGGTTAAAATTTATTGTCGGAGGGAGCTACCATTTGAGAGGGGGTAGGTGGGTGTTGATCCCAAAATCCCAGGCTTAAAAACACGAAATCCCGAGGTCCCGAATTTGAATAAATTTAAATCCCGACATCCCGAAATTCGAAAACAGAATTCCCGGATCTCGAAAGGGTCAATCCCTAAATCCCGACCTTAAAAACACCCTATCCCGGAGTCCTGATAAAGGTTATATTAACCCTGATTTGAGGAGGGGGCTTTGGATGAAATTTGGCAAGACAGGCTTTTGAACTAACAAAGGCAGGATCAGTAATTTGGCATACCAAGCAAGTGGCAATTTAGGTAAACAATTTCAGTAAACTAATGAAAATTGCAGGTCCGTAAAGAATGAAAAATAAGAAATGCAGGACAATAAAATTATGATGATTACAACCATAAAAACAAAATGCAGTACACAATTTTAAATCCTAGCCCTCCCCCCTCTAAAATCATTTGACTTTTTATACTTTATTTCATTTTATTTAAGATATAGGCATTGCCCAGTAAAAAACGAAAACAGTTATGGTCCTTTCTCTGTCTGTTTCCCTCCTTTTATAACGTCTTGGTTTTATTTTGGTAAATTTATTTCACTTGGAAATTTCCCTATTATGTCTCATTGAAGATTTATTTATGGAAAATGAGTAACATTAAATGAATTAAAAGATTAAATGAATAACAAAGGGTGTACAGCTGGTCTTAGCAATAATGTAAACATTCTGATCATGATCTTTTAAAAGCTAGCATATTGCACATGATTTTAAAGCGTAGCAATGAATCAGACTATGAGTAAGAGTTATCTTTTATTAGGTGTTCTGCACCCCTTAATGCAATATTTTTTATTCAAATGGTATAGTTTGTCATTCAATTGCAATATTTTTTATTCAATTGGTATGACTTGTCATTCAAATGCAATATTTTTCATTCAATTGGTATAGTAGTTTTTTTTTATTTATATGCAATAATTGCATTATGGAATTTTTTTTGACGTCAAAAGGTTAAATTTGCAACAACGTTTGTGATTGGTTGGTAGTTGATTGGATTTGTCCCCTTTCTCTCTAAATATGACTGACCAAGACTTAAAAAACGCGACAAAATATCACCCCTCTAAATAAATTTGGCGTTCGTGCAATTTCATGCACTGGCTTCTTATGCCAATAATGGCCAGGTCGAGCATAAAATGCGAGTGACAATTATATTAATTACTTCGACACACAACCTGTTCATGGATAGAAACAGATGCCTGCTTGCATGGCAAAAACGTCTCCTATGAAAACCCTTTCTGAAGAAACTCCCCTACTGTCTACACATTGAAATAAAAACAAAATACATAACTAGCCTTTTTTCCAGTTCTTACCAGGCAACCATATTCATATATGAAATCCTTCTGTCCCCCACCCCAACAAATAAATAAATATCAAATTGTTTTCCTCTTATTTAACACAAGTTAAAATTGATTGATTGTTTGCTGCTAATTTTTAACGTCCAGTGACAAATGTTTCATGCTTGTTTAGGAAAACACGAGTTTAGAAGTTAGGTATATAATATAAAAACGAAGAGATGGGATATGATTGCTAATAAGGCAACTATCCACCGGAGTTCAAATATGAAGTGGAAGTAAGCATTTATAGACAAATCGTAAGGCCTTCTACAATGACAACAACCTGATACTGTAAAATCGTCTATAAAAGGCCCGACATGAAAAGTGTGTACAATTCAAACGAAAAAAATAACAAATACAGAATGTGGCAAAGTTAAATATGTTAACGGGATCCCAATCCTCCCCTAACCTGGGACAGTGGTGTAACAGTACAACAACATGTTTGTGAGCACTCAACCCATCCAGAAGCTGGGACATTGGTGTAACAGTACAATAAAAGAACAACCTGCACTAATTAGTTGCAATTAGATTAACTCAAAAGATCGGTATGAGACACACAAACAAAAACTAACATTAAGACAATAGACACAAAGCACCTACATAAGAGTATTTGCAATAACTGGAAGTTTGCTCAAAGCTAATTACAACTAATACTGAAATAAATCTTGTTCTCCCAGACTGAAATATCAATCAGTATACATAACGCGCGGCAAAAGGATTTATTAAAAAAGAAAACTGTCTGATAAACGTCGGGTTTACGTTGTATATAGATATAAGAAGATGTGGTATGAGTGCCAATGAAACAACTCTCCATCCAAGTCATAATTTGTAAATGTTAACCATTATAAGTCAAAGTACGGTCTTCAATACGGAGCCTTGGCTCACACCGAACAGCGAGCTATAAATTAAGGGCCTAACAAAATGACAGTGTAAAACCATTCAAACGGGAAAACTAACGGTGTCTTATCTATTTTAAAAAACGACATATAGATCCATATACAATGAAAGTTTTTGACAAGAGGTGGTCCGAACGTTTTGACCATCGAAATTTTGCAATAGAAATAAAAGTTATAACGAGAAGATTTTAACAGCCAGTGCAAGACTCGAACGAACGCAGATTTAGTTAGAGGGGCGATATTTTGTCGCGTGTTTTAATTCTTGGTCACTAATGTTGAGAAAGAAAGGGTTGGGGAAATTCAAACAAATACCGACCAATCACAAACGTTGTTACAAATTTGACCTTATGACGTCCAAGAAATTCCCATAATGCAATTATTGCATATAAATAAAAATACTACTATACCAATTGAATAAAAATATTGCATTTGAATGACATATTATACCATTTAAATAAAAAATATTGCATTTAAATGAAAAAAATTACCATTCAAATAAAAAAAAATTATGTAAAAATATACCAATTGAATAAAAAAGTATTGCATTTGAATGACAAATTATACCTTTTGAATAACAATTATTGCATTTAAATGAAAAAAAATATAGAATTTAAATAAAAAAACATTGCATTTAAATGCAGAAATATACCAATTAAATAAATTTTAAAATATTGCATTTAAATGAAAAATATCAAATTATTGCAACCAACAGCATGCCATAGTCTGATATACATTCCATTATCAAAAATATGTCATTTCATATAGCAAAGTCATGTCAAAAAATACTTTTGCATTTTTGTGACGTCATTGAATTTCGAGGAAAATGAAATGTTGTGTTATTTTGACTTCATGAACAGAATGCTAATTCGGTTTTCAACAAATATACTTATTTCCTATCTAGTCGTTGTTTAAGCTATAATTTATTGTGGTAATGGTCTATATCCGCCTTTCAAAATTAAAGCTAGAAATCGGGGCCATATTGGAGCCTTATCGAACTTCATAATCCAAAATCTTACATGTGTAGGTACTTTACTTATGCATATGACTGCACCAATTGACTTCCTCTCCTTTCGGTTAAATAAATTCCCTAAGCTTAAGATATGAAAATAAGAGTTTAAAAAACAACAAAATCCGGATAATGAAGTCTTTTCCGTGTATGACCAAAACTATCGTGTTTTTGAAAATTTTCTTTGGCTGATATTTACAAATATGTAATTCTAAGGGAAATTGTTTTAAATTTTCCTTTTTACGTTTTTAAAAGAATTTGGCCAAAAACAACAAAACACAACATAGAAAACTACAAACTAATCAAATGAAACATATACCTTAATTTTTATTTAGAATCTTGCGTTTTTTTACGAATTAAATATCAATATAATTTGGTTATTTCATTTATAAGTAAAAAAAAAAGAAGATGTAGTATGATTGCCAAGAGACCAAATGACACAGAAATTAACAACTTCAGTTCACCGTACGCGTACGCCTCATACAACGAGCAAAGTACATACCGCATAGTCTTTATATATCAGTGGTTGAAATATTTTTATTACAATTCTTAACAATTACGTTCTCTTGTTTTTGTTAGCCAACTCACTGATAAATGATCATTCAAACTGGCCATGTCAGTACTTTACTACAAGGCAAGTAACTATATGGGCATATATATATGTGTGTTATAAAGAACAGTTCGTTCACGCATCCGAAGATCTATAATTTATTGAGTATATCTATAACATGCTTAACTATATTTTTTTGGTAGAAAGGTGTTTAACTTTTTTTTATTGTGCCATTCAAATAAGATTTTTTGGGAAGTGCTGTTTTTTTTTTATTCCGATGGGATATCAAATATAAAAACCTATGCCTACCTCTATTTAAGTTTTAGTGAATGTATTCGGTCAAATTAAGGATTCCATTCTTACCTGCTTTCAGAATGACAATGAAGGACATGAAGAACATTCAAACAATAATGAATAATGTAACAGATTTAAATGCAACAATATCAATAACTAAAGATTGTTATCTTAGTGAGTTTTCGTATATCAAATTTATAGATGCAATCATATGTAATAAAAACTGGTATATATTTAAGAATGAAACGTTTGGGTCTTGTTAAAACAGAAAAGACTGTATACTAGCTGTATATTATTGGTGAGTTTTTGTTTTACTTGGACTCGTACTTTAAAAGATATTAAAAAGTACAAATAAATTTGGAAATTTTAAAGGTGCGTCTTTGTCGCTGAAATAAAAGCATCTGAAAAATTTGAAATTTTTGATGGAAAAAAAAAGTTTCATCTGATTTTTTATTTCTAAATGTATTGAAAAATAAAGATAAATTGTAAGGAAAAAAATATCTTTCGCTTAAGAAGAACATGAAAATAATATATCGTAAATGTATTTGAGACTTAAGTTCTTAATATTTTGACACATACATGTAGTTAAAGGTGTTAATGGCATAAACCATGGAAAATATGAAGAACTATAACGTTATATATTAAAAGTACTCGAGGTTTACTCTCTTCACATTTTGACAAATATATGAGTTAAAGTTATAGTCTAGGATTAAGATGAAATATGGAAAAATATTATACTGTTTTTTTCAGTGCTTTCACACATTTTCTTATGTAATGAAAACAATCATATTTTAATTTTCAGATTTTGTTCCAAAGGAGAATATACCAACAAAAATGCCATCGCTAAATTGTATTTGTATCATGTTGTTTAAAATACTTCTCCAAATCAACGGTAAGTTTGAAAAGTTACAAGTGCTGTTGGAATCTGTTCAACAATGCTTCATGCAATATATCAACATGATGAAACATGTGAGGTTGTGATACACTATTTAGGAGATAGACGAAGGTTAATGAAGACAATTCCGCCAAAATCACTAGTACTGGTTTTTTTCAACATTTTACATACATACATTTTAAGGTTTTAAGTGACATAGACTGGTGTATGTCTGCTAACAAATATAAAAAAAAGAAGATGAAGTATGATTGCCAATGAAACAACTCTCCATCAAAGATCAAATGACATTAACATTAACAAATATAGGTCACTGTACGACCTTAAATAATGAGCTAAACACATACCCATGTTTTTATTAGTTCTTGTGGGCTAGAACTAGCTGGTTTTTTTTTTATTTTCGTAATAGTTAATAAGCTTTAAGTGTGTCATGCAATCTTAACAGAAATTTGAAAGACAAAAATTAGGCCGTTAGTTGTCTCATTGAATTGTTTTACCTTTGTCATTTCGGGACCTTTTATAGCTGACAATGCGGTATGGGTTTTACTCATTGTAATAAGTCGTACGGTTCCCTATAGTTGTTAAATCATGTGTCATCTTGCAACTGGTGGAGGTTGTCTCATTGGTAATCATACCTCATCTTCCTACTTTTATATTTAACAAATATGGTAAAATAAAACCTCATATCGAATAAATAGCGAAGCACTAATGTCTTCTCAATATGATTATATTTAAACTCAATAAAAAAAAAAACAACCAAAGACATAATCCTATTGTTTGTATTTGGAAATTAATGTCACGATCTTGAGTATATGAATTTTTTCAATATTGCATTTCACAACTTTTAGATGTCACTTATATGAAAAGTTCTATTACTCAATAGTTTAATAATGCTCCATAACGCGTTTATTAATCTTCTAAGCAATTTATAAACGCGAATCTCAGTAAATTAATAAAATAATCTATTGCTTGAATTTGGAGCTTGCTGTAGATAAAGTAGTTAATGGTTATATTACATTACTCACTGGATTGATTTTCTACTCAATGCTTAAGTCGATATAGTATGTCCTTCTCTAGGTAAATACCCTTTTCCTCATGTAAGTTCATTGTATTGGATATGCTTGGATCGTTCCGACATGTCCACGCCTAAGTAGATAAAAATAAGAAGATGTAGTATGAGTGCCAATGAGACTCTTCACCCAAGTCACAATGTGTAAAAGTAAACCATTAAAGGTAAAAACACGGACTACAACACGGAACCTTGGCTCACACCGAACAACAAGCTATAAAGGGCCCACACAATTACCAGTGGAAAACAATTAAAACAGGAAAACCAACGGTCTAATATGAAAAGAGAAACGAGAAACACTTATGAATCACATAAAAAAACCTACAAGCATTGAACGACAGGTTCCTGACTTAGGACATGTGCAAACTAATACAGAGACTGTTTTCATCACATAAGTACATTGTATAGAATCCACAACGATATACATGTGTTAAGATTGGTCCAACGTGTCCGCCCGTAGAAAGAGACTTTTTGCCTCACGTAAGTTCCCTGTGTAGAATCCCAACTGGTATGCGTATGTTGTAATTGGTTCATAGATATAAGAATATGAGGTATGAGTGCCAATGAGACAACTCTGCATCCAAGACACAATTTATAAAAGTAAACCATTATAGGTCAAAGCACGGTCTTCAACAGAAAGCCTTGGCTCATGCCGAACAGCAAGCTTTAAAGGGCTCAAAAAAGTTACTAGTGTAAAACCATTCAAACGGGAAAACCAACGGTCTAATCTATATATAAAAAACGAGAAACGAGTAACACTTATGAACCTGATCAACAAACGACAACTACTGAACATCATATTCCTGACTTGGGACAGGTGCAAGCAATTGAGGAGGCATGTCTGCCCCTTGGTAAAGACTGTTTTCAGCATGTTTATCCACTGTGAGTAATCCAAACCGGTATGCGTATATTTTGATCGGTCTAACATGTCCGCCCCTAGGTAAAACGTATCATCACGTACACGTATATTCATAATATCAAAATTTCAATGATGCGCTCCTAGGTAAATATGTTACGATGATGATGTTGGATCGACCCAACACATCCAAACCAAGGTTAACATATGTTGGATTGATCCGAAAATGCCTAGATATACCGAGATATTCTCTATACATTGTTGTAAATCTGGATAAAAATGAAAAATAGCAAGGATTTCTCTTTAATGTGGTATATATAGATAAGAAGATGTGGTATGAGTGCCAATGAGACAAATCTCCATCCAAGTCACAATGTATAAAAAGATAACAATTATAGGTCAAAGTACGACCTTCAACACGGAGCCGCGGCTCACACCAAAATGCAAGCTACAAAAGGCCCAATGACTAATGTAAAACAATTTAAACAGGCAAACCAACGGTCTAATCTTATCACACTGACAAACAAAACACACTGTACAATAAGCTCCTATATTCTTATATAGGCTCATACAAGCTGCAACAAACATGTCAACTAGTCCTTGTGAAAATTAAGGTAGACTTCTAGTTCGAAGAATAACTTTGCGACTTGAAATAAAGGAATTATTTATAAACATTGTAAATTTTATATGATAATATGCTTGGTATTTGTCTTAGGACCAACCACTTGTGAGGATACTGGTGAATTAAATCTTAAATGAAAGTCTTAAATAACGCAGCCCTAAAAGCACTTCTTTATTTGTGTCAACCTTTTTCAAAAATATCTTATTCCAAGCGATAACTGTAAACCAACTGTGTTTCGCGTTAAGCTTTTTTTAGTAAACTTCCCGGCGATTTTGTTTTAGATTTTCAAAATTATTCGATGTATTTAATAAGAAAAGATTCATGTTTTATACGTTTTCTTGACGATTTATGTTCACGTTGTTTCTCTACTCGCGAAGGTTGCAAAAAAAAAAAATCGTTCGCAAAAGTTGTCTTCAAAACGCATTTACAGGTTTATAGTCAGATTTGCTTCACTTAATATAGTTCTACCAAAATGAATAGTTTAACTTGCATATTATAAACAAGATACAAATATCAATCAACATTCAATACTCTAATGCGTTACTGTTCCATTATTAAAGTGTTGAAGATCTGAATTTTTAGGTTTGCCTTTAGAATTTACAGTTACACATCCAGACGATAAATTACTATCGACAGAAGGAGTATCACTTTCACACGTCAATTTCTTACAGTTTGAGGCTAGAGGTTACAGGGATGTGACCTTGAGATTTCATGACGCTCAGTTCGTAGTTAATATTGGAGGATGGGGTAATACAATATCAGCGCTGTACATAGAAGAACATAGATACTTATATCATGGAACACTACTCAATTCCGAGTATAAACCGTTTTGGATATCTTGGAATTCTTTTCAGGTGTACGTGGGTGTGGGGAGTATACAAGGCAGTGGGGTAATTTTCCATGAACAGCCACAATGTCCTATTAAAGTAATCGATTCTACCTTTGGTTCAGATTACGGAGAGACTATAGATTACAGGGTAAATCAGCAGGTTAGTACTCTTTTGTTAAATTGTTAAAATTATTTAGATGCAATTAAAAATGTATCTACCAAGAAAAAAACTACTAGTAATTGAAAATTAACAAATCCTTGCAATATAAACTAACAGATTCCTAAAACTGATTCACAACTACTTAAAAAACCAACGATAATTACTATCATATTTATATCTTGAATTCGATAAACTTTATATTTCTTCAAAATATATATACTGTAAAATATTTATTGTTTACTTTTGGTAATGTTCAATATTTTTTATATGAACATATTTCTCGATATTGCATGCCTAACATAACAGGAAATGGTTATCAATTCACAAAAATACACGCACAGGAAAACCTAAGAGAAAATAAATAGCGCTTTGATAAATGAATGTTAAATAGCCATCTCAAAGTTATATCAATACCTTCATCATAAAGGAAATCTCTACCTCACTGCAAGTTTATAATATAACACTTTCTGGTTACAGATATGATTCGTGTTAATGGCAGGTTTTGTGGACAAGATAAATCATGCGACATCGTGAGCATTATATTATTGGTTGAGAGTAGGAGCAGGATAGAATGTGCTATCGTTTGTAAGATAACATCAGGATGTACTTTTTTTGTCTTCAATATTAATTTACATCAATGCAAAATATTTGAAAATGGCGTAGGGTCAGATATTGTAGTCTCAGAAAAGGTATATTGGGAATGTTCATCTACGATGTGATGATTTGAAAAACTACACCTTTTGTATGTGGTGTTATTGTATATGGTGTCGTTTTATGTTGGATGATGGGAAAACGAGGTAAAACATATAATTCAATGAAAATTTGGTTTATTTCACAAAGTGTAGATATAATATGTATTTGATTTAATATTAAAAATTGCAATGATATACAAATTTTATTTTTGTGCTTGAGTCGAGTGATAAATTAGTTTAAAGATTAATGTTAGATTTCAATGTTTGTTTTGTCATATCGGGGTAATTGTGTTGATTGCAGATTTTTTGATGAGTGTGTAAAATTTTCCCAATTTTGCTAGGCATATCTTGGAGACTTTTCTTTTTTTCTTGGAGGCTGTGAAAGATCTTAACTCAAGATATATTCTTTTTGTTAGTCTTTTTTTGCGTTGTTAAGTTTTCAGTCTTCGTTGATAGGAAGTGAGACAATATATGTTGTAAAAATTCCAGAATACTAAAGCTGTTTTGTATACGAAATGCACGTCTGTTGGAAATACAAAGGTTTTATCCTGGTATCTATGATGATTTTATTCAGAAGATGTGAGAAAAATTTTGTTTCATTATTGTGTATTTGAATAAATATATTTCATTTTCGACTTATTAGTGTGAATGTCTCTTCGGTATCTTTTGCCCCTCTTTGATCAGAGATATCTAGTACAAAATAAAATATCAAAACTGCTGTACTCCAAAGAAAATACAAAACGGAAACTCCTTTAAAAAATGTCAAAATAAAAAGCTAAAACACATCAAACGAATGGAAAACAACTGTCATATTCCTGACTTGGTACAGGTATTTCCATATGTAGAAAATGTTGAATAAAACTTGATTAATAGCTCGCTAAACTTCTGACGTGCAAGAATGTTATTGTTTAGATAACAAATTATTGATGTTATGTTATATTAAAAGCAAGAACTATAATTACTATATACTAATAACATTGGAAATGGTAACGAGGAATGTGTAGAATTGACCGGAACAAGAAGCAGAATACAGCCTTAGGCAACCAATGGCTATTAACCACATGGAGAAATTACCCACACCCGGAGGTGGGATTCAGCTGACCCTTAACAAAATGAATATAAGTTCAGCGATAAGTAAACTCCGAAACACATGAATGAATAAAAAAAAAACAAAAAAAAAAACAAGAAGCCAGAGGTTCCTGTCTTAGGACATGTAGGACAGACACAGTGTTAAACATGTCCGAGTCCAAATTTTGAACTATAGTGTCCACTTACAGCAATAGGCACAGTAAAACCCAGTTTAATTCAAAGAAGCTGAGTCCAACCTTTGAACTTAAGCGTCAAGTAACTAAAGGTATCTTGGTCAAGTGCTTTGTGTCTTTTGCCTTTATGTGCCCGTGTTAATCTGGACAAAGAAATACCATTCTTTTGTCCGATCTTGTCAGTGTTCTCACATGTGAAAGTCTTACCAGATAATATCAAAATTATATCAGCAGTTCAAAAATGATTGTCGATCAAGTATTTGTCAAAGACTTACGTCCCTTGAAAACATTAATTATATTGAAAAAAACAGTGTAAGCGCCATCACGTGTATCCTTTGATATCTTTCGCCTCTCTTTGATATAAGCAATGTCTTGGACAAGTTCGAAATTCAGGTGCGTCAATTATAGTTCAAAGAGTAACACCCCCTGAAAGTATCAATTTTACCTACTCATGTACAATTCCTTTAATATATTTTGATAAAAATTAGTTCAAAGGCTTATATCAGCAATGTCTTGGACATATTCGAATATTAGTGTCGATCAACCATTTTCAAAAAGTTACGTCTTTTGGAAATATTAATTTTAAGGTAAATTACAATGCAAGTACTCACAAGACTACATTTCTTTAAGAAATTGTAAAAGGTTTGGACATGTATAATGTGTAAAACGTAGGGAACATTGGAACTCTGTTCTATTAATGGTAGATGTTTTTGTGCTTTGTTGCGCTCTGATGAGGTAAGCCCTTTGCAACTTATTTTTACGGTTTGTATAGTTGTTATAACACCGTCCCCGTTCAATAGGACGATTGTGCGTTTATAAAAATGTAAAATCTGGCCACTTTCCTTATGCCCCGTACCAAAGTCAGGAGTCTGTATGTATCCCAATGGTTGTCGTTAATTGCGTCATGCAATATTAGATTTTGGTTTATTATTTTAAAAACAAATCAGTTCTATGGTTTCGTCGTTTGAATTGTCTTACAATTTTTCTTGCAAGCACCTTAAGGTTTTTCTCATGCGTCGCACCTCCAAAAATTCCACATCAGAAATAATATCACTTATTAGGTAAGTAATTTATTTATTTATATAGCTAAAGAAATGTTTTTTTTTTTATCTTAAGACAAAGATGAATTCAGAAAGAAATAAGTCCAATTTATATTTAAGTTTTTAAAGGTATTGTTTTACTGATAACATCTTACATTTAACCTGCAAAATTGAAGTAACAAAAAATGACAAAACAAAGTAATTTGTGTATAGTATAACAGTTCTTAGGATACAAAAATACAGAAGTATTCTTAATAATAAAAATATTGTCATTGAGTCAGGTCAAGCACAAGTTTGTTTTGATCATATGTAAGCAAGCACTTTTTGGAAGTTCATTATCATTTATTGTTCATTGTCCAGGACAAACTTGTAAAAGTCTGTACTAATTATCGTAGGCTCACAAATGAGTACCTGGAGTTTCTGAAAAGAACCAGAACATTAGACAGTCTAAAGGACATAGTAGAAGACGCATGTAATCTATCATTAGATATTCGTCTGTCCAAAGTGGACCTGACCATGGAAACCTTACACGAGCATCGCCTAGCCATCACAAAGGGCTAAATACACGAAAACGAAGACATCTAAGAGTAAGAAAACACCACACGGCGGAAGCTCTTATGTCTCGAATATGTCAAGCCTAGCACGGAGGAAGTGTGCCAAAGTAGAGGCTGCTAAGTCTAAAATTACCTTTGCCGAAAAAAGATGCCTTGATCCTTGATTAGGAAGCATTATTAGAGGAACACGCTCTGTTCAAACAAACTGAAATCAAAGCCGAAATGGAGCAACAAGTCATTCAAGCAGAAGAACCCGTCCGCGCAGGAAGCCGCTCAAAAAAAGCTCAAACAGAACAGGAAGTAATACGCAGGAAAGCTCAAGCGCTTGAAAAGACGGAAAAAAGCTGAACTAAAGGCCAATTGGAACCTTCTCGAAGCACAGAGAGAAGCTGCAGCCGCAGAAGACGAGATTCGTATCCTAGAGTACGACGACAGCCAAGCGCTAGACGATCTCTCTGACGAGATGGAAGACCCGCTCCAACGTATGCAAGATTCGTCAATAACTGGAACCAACTGCCGTACAGGAAGTGACAGGCCTTCAAAAGAAAAAAAAAAACCAAAAGCCTGAACTAAGTCGCTAAGTCATTAACTGAACTTGCCATCATGAACACCTGCGGTCTTTGTTTTGTAATTATTTTATTTTTCAAGATGACACATGTGAAACTACATAATACAGTATTAGACACAAAGTATAAAAAAGTTAATTAACACTTGTAAGATCGATTAAATCATAATGGTATAATGAATATAAATATTACAATTGATTTTTTAAATTAAATGCTGCTTCTAACAATTGCCACTTCTGATCCATTTTTATTGTTTGTGTAGGGATTAAGAAACATACAGAGTAATTTTCTATTTCAATCAATACTTTAAATATTCTATCCCACCATATGTTGTGGGCAATATGCTCTTACATTTACATTTGTATATATAGTATTTAAGTAACAACACGATATTATTAACTGTTTTACTGTCGACAAAATCCTCAGACACATAAAATGACATCTTTTGCACTGAATGGCAAGAAGATGTCATAATTTATAATTCAATCTATAATGGAAAACCAGAAGTTTTGTGTTACATTACATTCCCATAAAATATGAAAAATATTTTCCCTTATTTCTGAACAAAATGTACATAGTTCAGTTTCTTTTAATTTACATTTAAATAAAAAGCAATTACATGGCAGAATCCTATGATCAATCCGAAATTGAAAATTTTGTACAAATGCATTTTTGGTTATAAGAAGGGCATGGAATAAATAACATTCCACTCTTCAATCTTCATATATAGGTCTAATTCCCATTTATTACGGGAAGATAAGGATAATACTTTATTATCCTGTAGAAATAAATTACAGAAAAATTTACAAGATTTGGTTCTTTTTTAACTTTATCTACTAATTTATTTTCAATATTATCTAGTTTAGAATTACCTTCTATCATACTTTTCCATCTATTTGGAATAGCACTTAAAATACCATAAACTACAAAATTAGTATTGATATTATACGTTTTTACAAATTCTTCATATGAGAATAATGTATTATTATCTGACACCAGATCATCGATAAAAAATATACAATTTTCAATATATCTACCCTTCAAAATCATCTTGCAATCCATTTTGATGTTTGGATTTAGCCATATGGACTGGGCCAGAATATCTGTATTGTTTTCAACTTTTGAAAAATTTACCAGGATATCATGCCAAAATGGATTGAATTTTTTGCTAAATAAAGCAATCCTTCTTTATTTAGATGTAAAATTGTGTCCCCCCAATTTTTTGTATATAACTATGTAGCAAAACTTTCCAAGGAGAGTAGTTTTGGTGGTCTAATAATTTATACAGCCAAGACATTTTTACACTATAACAAAAACAGTAAATATTAGGCATCTTAAGACCGCCATCACAGTGTTCGGACATAACCACTGTTCTTTTCCTTTCCATAAAAAATTGAAAAATATATTTTGAATCTCCTTCAAAACCCCATCTGGGGGGTTAGAAAGGACAGTCAGAACTTGAACCAAAATCGGAAGTGCTAAAGTTTTAATCACAACAACCCTCCCAGTATATGTTAGTTTTCTATAAGCCCAAGTATTAAGAAGTGACTTGATACTGTTTATCTTGGCTGTAAAATTACATAGAGTCTTATCCATTTTAGCAAGCTCAAACCATATACCTCATAGTCTGAACCTCCCAAAAAGGTTCCAAACAAGATTTTTTTAAGCAAAAGTTTTTCCATACTACCCTTTTTTGACCCAATCCATATGGCCACAGTTTTGTCAACATTACACCTAAGTCCAGCACATTCTGAAAATTTATGAAACAAATTTAAACATTGATTGAGAGACTTTTACTCACCATCCAGGACTATGGAAGAATCATTAGCGTATTGACTCAACAAAAATTCTGAGTCATTAATTGTTACACCAGCAACATCAGGGTAATTTTAATAGCTGCACTGAGTAATTCCAAAACTAAAATAAATAGATACGGAGACAGAGGATCCCCTTGACTAACCCCTCTTTTCAATGAAAAACAATCTGAAATATATCCGTTATTTAACACTGCGCTAGAACACCTGCGGTCTTTCCTACACATGCTAAGTCACCAGATCTGGGACCAATAACTGTTATAGGGAAACAGGGCATTTCAGAAAAGATCCCTGTTGCATACAAAAAATAAGGCGATATAGAAGAGATCCCTGTTTCACACCGAAAACAAGGCATTATAGAAGCGACCCCTGCTGCACACCTACAACAAATCACTCCTACATTGGAGATATCTAAATTTCTCCAACGTAAGGAACTGCTGTTCTCCCGATTAACAACTTGAACGACCGGGCATAATCCTTCCATACATGGAAAGCTAGCTTCAAAAACGTCACAGACGAGTTACAAGTTTCTGACTCTAAGCAGATTGACCTACTGATCAAGTGGCTAGGGCCAGAGTCTGCCAAACAGGCCATGAGTAAAATGGCACCAAATGACAACAATCAAACAAGAGGACTACAGAGACTATAGGAGAGACTGGACTTATTGGTGCTCCAGAAATGTTGGAGGCGTCTCTCGTCAACAAACTTGTCAATGTCCCAACATTGACGAACAAGGACAACTCACTCCTTTACGATTTGTCAGATATTATTTGAGAAATAGAATATCACAAAAAAATCCCAAGCTGGGATGTTTGCTAGCTTATTCCGACACTTCGTCCAGGATAATTCCAATTGTGGAAAAACTGCCACGAAAAGTGGATAAAAAGGGCTTCAAGATACAAGTCTAACTATGAAGTTGCCATTCCGCTTTTTACAGAATTCTCTGCCTTCATCGTGTTCATAAGGAAAAGTAAAAAAATAAAGAACGATCCTGGTTTCATCTTTGGGCCATAAGTCACACCAAATACAAAAGGTGCTGCACCAAGGACCAAACCTCATACGTACTCTAGAATCAACGTTCACAAGACAGCTGTTGAATAGCAACCTGGAGACAGCAGTCAGCAACAAGATCTGTGTATCTTATACATAAGACAAAGCATCCCTTGAACGAATAACGAATCCAGAACAACTTATCAACGCCTCAAGACCGGAAATATCGGTCAAGGACTAGAATCCAATCGTTGGTAAGGAAAATTACCAAAACTTAAATTCGAATGTGGGCATACGATACAGTAGAGATCCCTCGTTGATTTTTTTCTTAAACTTTTGATAGAAGGTCAATTTCAATGTGTACTTTTCAAATATGCAAAGAAAAAAGTACCTTCATGACTTTCTTTTTGAGATAATTTGGTTTGAAATTTGCATATTTGGAAGGAAATCCCTGAAATTTAATAAATTATGACTTTTAAAGAAAGTAAATATACTTTCGAACGAAAAGTCACAACTTAACCGGTTTTTTTGTAAAATATTCCCTTGATCCAGGGCATCAACATGCTGAAACAAGTTTAAGATTAAATCAAATCATCATGTTCCGGATTTAGATTGCTATATCCGAAATAGAGAAATTTACCATATTTTTGTGTCTATCGAAAGACTTTTGTGCTGAAAAAATTTGATCGTTGATTTTTTCCACAAATTTTGGAACAATACATGATGGATTGCAAAAGAAAAAAAATTGGGGTTTATGTGCTTGTTTTTTCAATAAAAGTCATATACCTTAATTTTTTACGACGTCTGTCAGTGTGGCGCTAAATTACTTTAAATTAAGTTTTAATCGCAACAACGTCGTGCAATCATTCCCGCCCTACACGAGTTCGCTGTAAAGTATATGCAGGTGTTTTTCAAAGCATTGATACTTATCACAAAAATTTATAAGATGGTTAATCATAAAATGGAATAACATTTGTGCTAAACATTTACGAAACGAAATTTGGACAGGAACCTTTTCATAATAAAAAAAAAAGACTACAAAAAAGGATTCTAGCAGATTGATTTGTCAGATGTACGGCTCAAAATAAAATCGGATAGAAGTATAAAGGTGCATCTCCGTCCGACATTTTGTTCTAAATTGCTTCATGTACTGTAAGAAGATAGACAACATTATTGACAAGACAAAATGTGAACCAACCATAAATCAAGTGAAGCGATGCCATAAATTGACAACAGTATAACCATCAACAATGAAAAAACCGATACCGTATCGTCAACTTTAAAAGGTCCCGACGTGCTTTGATTTTTTTTTTACATTCAAAAGATAATCATCTTACAAATTTAAATTATAAGCAGTACTTCTTGTTGTATAATAAGAGCTGTTTGTGCAATTTAACTCATGCCATTATTGCCTCAATCGACCGCATAATATTTCATAGGAAGTACAGCAGCCGGTATTAGAGAATAATATTGAACGATGTCTTTCTTAATAGATAAGTAACATAACCTTTTTTACGACGTATACTTATGAATATTGGCGTACTTGTTTGTCTAGAAGTAGAGCTATATTGAAAACACTTTGTTCGTCTGTCCGATCGTCTAACTATACGACGAGTTTTAACGTGTGTAGACTTTCTGATCTGTCTGTCTGCAATTAGTGTACATTTGCTTTCCGATACTTCATTTTTTTTTTCTCTCAATACATTGAAGTACAATAGAGACATGCTTATACAAATAAGAAGACGTGGTATGATTACCAATGAGGCAAATCTCCATCAGATACCAAATGGCTAAACGACTATAGGACATCGGACGGCCTTCAACAATGAGTAAAACCCATACCGCATAGTACGCTATGAAAGGCCCCTATATGACAAATGCAAAACAACTCAAACGGGAAACTTACGGCCTGATTTAAGTACAAAACAATGAACAAAATACATTTATGATGAACTATACCAAAAGACACCATTTAATTACAAGCCCTTTTAACAGCATGTGAACCGGCGTTATCTTGTTTTGGTCTATTACATCCAGTTTCATATACAAAGAGAATACAATCAATTAAAGAAACTAGAACGTGTGACAATTCTGCATCTATTGGTAATATTTTGCTTAAATTCAAACCAAAAACGACAACAATATTTTTTTTTGGAATCTTTTTAACGGACTTTTATTGACAGTTTTTCTACATACACATACAAAATTATATGTTTTTAAAATATCAATTAAAATCGGCAATTTATTTTTATGTACCAAACAGGATGAGACGCTCTCTTTATTTATTATTTTATTTACGAATAGGGGTGTTTTACGACCTTGTCCACCAATGAGGGTCTCACACATGCAGTCGGGTGTGTCATTTCATTGATAGTCTGTTAAATTTGGCCTTACAATGACAATTCTCCGTAAAATTTGGAGGCTGCAAAATGCTCAACAAGAAAAGAAGAAAAAAAGACACAAACGTAACTATTTTGATTCTGATGTTTTCAATTCAAGATAGTATTATTTACTTCGAATTCATTATCAATAAATGAAAATAACTGTTCTCTTCATGAAAAATATTGCACAGCTGTACAACACGCCGTAGTAATGACTTTTGTGTATGGATTTCAACAACAAACCCGATTCGGCCACCCTACGCGCCATAGATTTTGTTAAATTTTTCTCATTAATCACGGGTTCATACGTTAAGTTTTCTCATTTTTTAATTTTCATTAAAATAACATTTGGATGTCATACATGTGCAATTAAATATTTGCCGCTGGACGTTAAGCAGCTACCAATACTCATAATTAGCCACTGTCACTTGTCTCAGATTTTTTCCCCCTATATACCTTAATTTAACACCAGGTACTTAGCTTGCATTTTAGAAAAATGTCAGGTGGTGACGAAGTTCCGTTATATACCGCTTTATATGCTGTCAACCCCACTAAAACTTGTTATATCGTAAATCTAAATTGATTGATCTTTACAATGGTGTATAACATGCCTATATTTGTTGTCGGAATCATCCGTAGCAATCCTACCCAAGTATGTCAATCGTAATACTTTTGCAAACCGCTGAAGAATTGGCAATCGAGCGTCACGTCTCCTTATATATCTCGGTTTCGGATTGGTCAATTTTACGGGAAAGTCTAAATGATTCTCGGAGTTATCTGATCTTGTTTCATTTCATACGTAAAGTCAAGAGAGAGTCTGCATGACATTAACGTCATGGGAAACATTGTAAAAGAGTAATTGTAAATTATTAGACATACCACAAATAACCCTTGTTAGATTTTTTTCACGGTATCTTATACAATTTTACTAGCTGTATGATAAGTTCTATTCATACGAAAATTAACAGTTTTTTTCGGAAACAATTTTTATAATTAATCATTTACTGCGAGACGTGTATTGCGAATTTTGTGTAGGTTGACGAAATAATTACGATTGACATACTTGGGTAGGATTACTACGGATGATTCCACCAACAACAGTAGGCGTGTTATACTCCATTGTGAAGATAAATCAATTTAGATTTACGGCATAACAAGTTTTAGTGGGGTTGACAGCCGAGACACGGCATTTTTAATGACATTTCGTCACCGTATGACATTTTTCTAAATCGTGAGTTAAGTACCTTGTGTTATATAAAGGTATATAGGGGGGGATTCTGAGACGAGTGCCTGTGTAATTAGCTATTGAAGGTCGTTTTGTTCCGAATTGTGTTATTGGTAAAATGTTTTTCAGCATGTTACAGTTTAAGCAACGAATAGTAAGATAGACCCCAATTCCTTGCAAGTTTTCTTTCTTTACGTTGAGCAGATTCCACTGGGACGTGCAGTTTTGGCAGTTATTTAGTGCCAGACTAAAAAGCTCCACAATTCAGCGTTTCAGAATTTAATGCATCCTGAGTAATATTTACAAAAGTGCACACCAAAACGTCCTGATTGGTTAAAAATGTCATCAACAATGGAAATTTAACCAATGACGTGACGTTATTTTTGTTTTGGGGTACCAACAATGAAATTATCCATGATTTTTTAGATTCTGAAACGGCCAATTCTTTTTCCGTCTTTCCATGTTATACTGTCAGGATTCTCTTCTGTGTCTATCACCATTTCTTCAATTTCGTCATGCAAAATTGTATTTGATTTATTTTTGTACATCTCAAGTATTTCCTTTAATCTCACTGCTTTTCGGTGGATTTCTCCGTCTTTAAGAAACGGCATGGCCACTTTTTTAGCAGGTACTTTTTTGAAATTTGCGCAACCGAAATTAATGACGTCAGTGAATATTCCGCGAATATGACTTCTTTTAAAGCGACGTCGCGAAATGTTAACATTCTTATTAGAAAAATCGCGAAATGACAACGTTCTGGTTACCAACATCGCGAAAACAACACGAACAGTTTTTAAAACCTTATTATCTGCCCCTGCTACTGTATCGTATTCCCTTAAGGAACTGGGCCTTATAAACATATTTACATTTTTGGCTGTATTTTGCCTCCGAATGATCTATTATCACCTCCGAATAACCTTTTGACGTCAAGCAACAATCACGTTTTAGTTGTGACGTGATATGTTTTGAATTATGAAGTCAGAGTTTACGGGAACCTGTGTGATTTTATGTAATGGTGGACAAATGTGCATACAAGTGTAAATACGTCTATTTAAAGTGTCTGCATGGAATTCTTGTCGTATAGGAATTATAGGAAAGTTTTCTTTGTTAAAAACGATTACTAAGGCGAATATCATGGATCATTCCATACATCACCTCCAAACGATTGTATTCAATTTAATAGGTCATGAGCGTCATTTATAATAAATTCTTATTTTGTATATAATTTTTTATGTAATTTACTGCCAGATGATAGTTATAGAAGGAATTTATTGCCATACTTTGTTTCCATGTAATCATTCACCGTGTACATTTCACATCTATTTAAAATGTCAATGTTGTAAAATAAAATATCATTAACATAAAAAATGTACAGATTTAAAAGTTAAGAACTTTCAGGACCTTTTTAAAAGCACCAAAAATCATATTGGAGATCAAGGGATTTCATTCTTGAGATACGAGATTCATCTGTTAACTGGGTTGTTATTCCATCAAAAAATCTCTTTAGTCTCATTCAAAACTATGATTGCTTCTATACAGGAAGAGGCACCCGTGATGATAATAAAATCGTTGTTAAAAAGCTAAATGCACCAATTACTGCAATATAGTGGAAAGTATTCAAGACTCTTGATTAAGGTTATATGGAAGTCATGAATATGTATTTACAACCATGTTTTGTTACTCAACAGCTAGAGAAAATATTATATTTTGAGACCTAAAATAGCGTAATTAGTCACAATAGGGATTTTGTACCTCTTATGACACTTTCAGAATTAATTGATTTGCAACGTTTTGTACCTATTTTCCAATCAAAGATTAAATGTCCCGAACGGCAAAAATAAAATTAGTCAAAATCAAATTACATTCCTGTGTCATTAATAAATAGTGTCATTACATAATTTTATGCATGCTTCTCCAACTAGAAACTACAGAAATGACCATTTACCCGTTAAGCCCTATTTCTCTAGCTAAGCATATGATGCAAATGACACGTTCGTGGTTCCAAAGAAAATATCGACTATTTCATAATTATGACCTTTTTTGAAAACTTTTAAATACGAGCAACTGAAACACATAAACAGAACATCATGTCGACCTCTTTTTTCCAGAAACTGCAAATTTATGTCAAATGCTTTAGTGAGATGTTATGATTGAAACCTACATAAAGCATTTGAAGCTATTTCAAAAAGAGAATATATAGAAATCATGCAAGATTGTCTCCCCATAATGAAAAAAAAAAAAAAAAAACTAGAGTTATCTTACATTAATCATAAAGAAAGGTTAGAAAAAATCTTTTAATTGGAGTTAAACTAACTATAAACACAATTTTCAACCTTAAATGAATGTTATTTTTTAATACTCATCCCTAACGGAAGAGACTCTGCTTGATTTTTTCATGATGAAGCCATAATATTTTAATCAGTCTAATTGGTATCTGAAGCTGACATGTCAGTAACTGCCAGTAGTCCTTTGTTAATTTATATGTATATCATCATCATTTTGCCTAGTTTTTTTTTCTGTTACCTACTTTGACATAAGATTCGGGCTCCTTTTAAACTCAGGTTTAAGCTGCGTATTGATGTGTGTTTGATTATTATACATTTGTTAGGCACAGGGGGAGGGGGGTTCAGATATCTTTTAACCAGTTTAAACCTGCAGCATTGTTTCAAGTGTCCCAAATCAGGAGCGTCTGGTCTTTGTCTTGTATGTCTTATAATTTAAGTTCATGTTTATGTTTCGGAGTTTTGTGTGAAATCCAGTTTCACTGAATAAGTACACTTTTTTGTTAATGGCAAGCCGAAGCCCACCTCCGAAAGCGTGATTGTCTTCCTATTTGAAGACCAACTGGTGGCCTTAAGCTGTTGTCAGCTCTTTTATCGGTAGGTAGTCTCTTCGAAACATTCCCTATTTACATCCAAATAGTTTTTCAATATTATTAATGTTCATGACAATAGACAAATATGACACAGGATTTGTTTTCCATCTGTTATTTTAGTATACGTAAACAACAGGTAAGAGAAATGCAATAAAATATCTTGATCACTGTAGTATAAAACGGTCAATAACCATGCAAACATTTCAAGGCATGTATGCATTTATAGTGTATCTTATATCGTAAACTATCAGTGATTGAAGATATGCTATAAATATTTTAAAGCTTGTTTGAATTTCAATAAAGCCTGTCTTATCGTTACTACTAGGATGCTTTTATCAACAGAAATATTTGATTGCTAAAAAAGATAAAAAAGTTATATATTTTCAAATGGGCAATCTTAATATATCGAAGATAAATAAATATAAAGATTATATGATATGATCGTATGATATCCTCGTGTATTGTATCCATCCAAAAAAAAAATCAGTATTAGTCTTCTTAATGCGTTATTATAGTATTGAATCGACAAAATTGTAGAATTTTAACAGTTACATTCAATTGTTTAGTTACATCTATGGATAAGACTATGGACAAGAACACAAACTCCTGACCTAAACGAGGACAAAGTAGTAGGTCTAATTCAACGAAAATACATCCACCCTTGTTAAACACGGTTTTTGAATTACTGACTGGTAAAACAGATTCATATTTATGACTCACAGAAATATAATTCAAATTTGAAATCATTGATTTATAAGAAAACGTTTTGACAGATTAAAATCGTGATCACGAGTTGTATAATTTGTAACATATAATTATCATTCGTTATCACATATTTGATTCGTGATAACAAATCTTAAAATTAGTTATTATATATTATGAAAATCGCGATTTTATAATTCGATCTAAAGGATTAAACAGTGAAAACAAAATCTGCACCGTGGTCTCGTGTTAGTGTGTTTGCTTCAAGTTATAGGTGTCGTAGGTACGACCATCGACTGGTTCAAACCAAAGATTTAAATTGTATGTGCTGCTTCTCTAAAGACAGGACGGTTTAAAAGTTAATATAAATTGCCCGGATATCACTTGCGCCAGTGACGAGCCTCGGTGTCCGAGTGGTCTAAGTAGTTACGACTGTAAACATTAGCCAGTCAACACTGAGTTTGTGAGTTCGAACCCCGTTTATGCGGGTGCACTCGAATTCAATGTTAATTGACAAGAATTGTCAGTTTTCCTATCGAAGGACGGTGGTTTTCTCCGGGCGCGCAGGCTTCAGATAAAGAGATCACAGATAATCTTTGGTTAAAATGGCTGTGTTTACACAGCAAAATTCAGTTAAGTAATTAAATTTCTGAAACATAAAAGCCTTAACATTTACGTTTCTTGGGCATGCTATGCTTTCAAATGACTCCAGATGCAGAGGTTTGTCTGCACTCCGAGTTAATTTAGTGGTGTAAACACAACTATTTTAGCCAAAGTATATATCGGTTTTTCAAATATTATTATTACATTATTTAACCATTAAGTTATCTTGTTCTTGTTTACGACGTCACTGATATATTATCATACAAACTGGTCTTGTTAATAGATTTGTTGTAACTATTGACTACAAGGGAGGTAACACAATGGCCATGTCTATATGTTCAAAGTTCAAAGTTTAATGTTCTTTATATTCCAAATAAGAACCCTTGACGGGTCATACTGACAACATTACACAATACATTCTCATTCATAACACATAAACATATAAATAAAGATAAAATTAAAATCATAGTTTACATAAAGAGGATGAGATAATATTAAAGAATATATATATAATCATATAAAATATCACAACATCAAACAATTATTATTGTTATTATTTATAAGTTATTTTAGTTTCATTTCTTTGATTTTACTGCCATGTCAGAGTGCCACTTAAAATAATTAGGATAAAAAGAACAGTTCGTTCACGCATCCAAAGATCTATGGATTGAGTGTATTTATAACATCTGATTATTGTGGCATTAAATTAAGATTATTTAGAACGAGATTTTGAGTCATGACGATGGGATGTCAAATATAAAAACCGATGCTTGTCTCCATTTAAGTTTTTGTGAAAGCAAACGGTTAAATAAAAACTCAATTCTGACCTCCTTTCCGAATGTCAACGAAGGACATCTGAAAAATATAACAGATTTAAATGCAAAAACTAAGAAACTGCCTTCACCTATAGTAATACAGACTGTTATCTTAATGAGTTTTCATATATCAAATTTATAGATGCAATCATGTGTTAGAAAGTTGGTACATATTTGAAAGTCAAACGTTTGTGATTTGTTAAAACTGAGAACAATTGGATACCTGCATATATTATTGGTGAGGTAAATATTTTTGACTTTGACACGCGGACTTTTTGTTTTTGTTTGCTGCAATATTTAGGAATAATTTAATTTTGGATGTAACGCGTCTTCTGATTGGCTGACGTTATTATGTTATGAGCCCATAGACATAATTCAGTCATGTGACCGTGAGGTCATCAACGTTTTTTCATGGTTTTCTACGGTTTAAAATTGAATTTAGGATTAAATTATAAGAAATGACTGTAATATTTTTTCTGTCTATTCGAAATAACATAAAAAATGTGGTGCACACTGTTAAATAACCCGCTACGCGCGTTATTCAGTGTGCACCAAATTTTTTATGTTATTTCTTCATAGACAGAAAAAATATTACAGTCATTCCTTAAATACATCATTCATAAATGAAGACAGTTTTAAAAGACTATACAAAGTACACATCAGTTTAAAAATTTTAAAGGTCTGTGTTTTTGTTGTTGAAAACAATGCATTTGAAATGTATGGGGAAAATAAAGATAGATTGTATGGAAAAAACATCTTTAGCATTATAAGAACTTCATCATTTTATGTATCATAAATTTATTTCAGATTCACTTTCCTAAATTTTTGACAAATATAGGAATTGAAGGCATACCGCAGGGAAAATATGAAATATGGAAAATGTTTATGATTTTGTCTTTTTAGTGGTATGTAACACATATTTATTTATTAGTAAAAACAATCATATTTTGATTTTCAGATTTTATACCGAGTGAGAGTACAACAACAACAATGACGTCATTAAGTTGTATTTATATCATGTTTAAAGTACTTCTCCGAATAAATGGTAAGTGTGTACAAGTCCTGTGGTAATTTGTTCAACCATGCCTCATGCAATATATCAGCAAAGCTGTAATAGAACAAGTTCGGTAGTGATACACTATTTAGGAGGTAGACGAAGGTCAATTCCTCCGAAAAATACTAGCTATATTTTTAGATAAATACATTTTCATGTTTTTTAAAAGGTGGTATGGGTGTCTTGCTGTAAAAAAAGCCTCTTGGCTTGTTAGTTATTTTGTTTAGTTGTCTTTCTATTTTAAGATTTGCGATCATTTGAATTTGTTACACGCACATTGAAACCCCTATTACGACGTCAATCTACCATATATCGAAAATTAATCTACTCATCGATCACGATCTTGTTGAGAATATCAATATATTTTAATACTGCACTATATATGATTTTAAAAGTCAATTCTATAAAATATACCTCTTTAATTGCTTTTAACTAGTTCCTTATCTACTACCAAGGAACTAATCATAAATTTTTTGATATAAAACATATGATAGTAGTGGAATTAAATTTTTTGGAATTTACAAATTCTTTGGTTGTTTGAGAAAAACTATGTACTTTCGACGGTCCTGTTGATCGACCGTTTAATTCTGATGACAGTTTTGACTTTTTAATTCTTTACACTACACTTCCACACAATCATATCAAGCAAAATGTTTCCTAATATTAAATTAAATGTTTGTTTAAAAATTTAATTTTAAAAATATATTTGCTGCAACTCATTTCAAGCCTTCTTCTCAAATGAGAACGGTAAATTTTCTAGATTTACTTTCTGGAGGTGAGTTGAGATGATTGAAACTGTTAATGTTCTCCTTGACAACATTTATGGACATACCTTCAGGTTGTATGTATTCCCAGGGGCATTAGTTTCGCCTTTATAAGCAAACTGGTTCTTGTATTGTTATAAATCACAGTTGATGGCCAAACTCTGTAAAGATCGTCTTAATAATATTTGATTGATGAATTTACGACAAAAGGGAAGATTTTTCGTTCCCTATTGTTAAGATTCCATTTTTTACGGTGATATTCCTTTTGCAACAATCTTACGGTGATTTTATATCCCAACTTGTTCGCTATCCCTATGTCTACAGGGACGTTTTGGATTTCAATGAACTTTAATTATGTATCACTGGTAAATTTTTAAGTCAGGGATTTCGTTGCCACAAATTACTTAAAACCTTTACTAAATTCTTTCATATTTACATAGATTTTGTTTGGAAATTTGACTGTACCTGTAGAAAACTTTTTTCTAACGGAATAGCACATCATAATTTTACTGTGATTTTGTTTACATTTGTACCAAGACCGGAGATTTATATACAATCCGGGTTAACTAATTTTTTTGGCAGATATTTGGAATCCTATGGTTTTATCCATGTCGTGGCATTAAAATATTTTCCCCACTTACCCCTACTTTTCTTTTTATAATTCTATTACACATAGTTTTAAAAGCCATATTTGAAAATGCTATACAATTCTTGTTTTTTCATAATTTTTTGAAGAAAAAGGGTGCCCATGTTAAATGTATGAAAAGTATAGAAAGAATTATTTCCCGCCAAATTTTCAATGGCTTATATCTCGAAAACAAGCACACGGAACCTTATTTTGATTCTGATTTTTTAGTTCCTTTTTTATATACTATCAGTTTATAGCAGTATTTTAAAAATCATGTTATTTTGAAACAGAGTAGCGAACATCCTAAATCCATCAGGTGTTGGATGTGTCATGATTGATACTTTTAAAGTCTAAGATACCTTATTTTTTATTATTTGTTACTTGCTTTGAACTAGCTGTCAGTAACTGCCTTTTTTGTTGTGGAATTTTTTAGTAACCTGTAACGTCCGGTCTGTGTTTTGGTTAGATGTTTTCTGCTGATTTTTATAGTTGTTCTTATTTTTTACTATTACATCACTGTCCCAGCAAACTAGTTTAACCCCGCCACATTCTATATGTGCCTGTCCCATGTAAGGAGAATGTTATTGAGTTGTCGTTTTTTTGGCTGTTTTTCGTTCATTGTTTTGTAATTAAATTACGTTGTTAGTTTTCTCGTTCGAATTGTATGTGATGTGGGTTTTGCTCATTTTTTAAAAGCCGTACGGTTACCTATAGTTTTAAACTTATATGCCATTGTGTTACTGGTGGAGAGTTGTATCATCGGAAATCATACAACTTCCTATTTTCATATTAAACAAACTTATGATAAAATAAAACTTCGTATGGAGTAAATAACGAAGCACTTAAATCTTCTTAATATGGTAATATTCAAACTCAATTAAAAAAATTACAAAAGACATGATCCTGTAGCTTGAAGTTTACCTAGGAGCATATAACTATCACGACCATGAGTATTTTTTTTAACTTTTTCAATTTTTCACTTCAAAACTTTTATACGTCCCTTCTATGAAAGAGATGTATTACACAATAGTTCAATTATGCTTCATAACGGGTAAATAATGAAGCACTTATTAATATCCTAAGCAAAAAATAAACTTGTATCACGATAAAATTATAACATAAATCTAATACTTGAATTTGTAGATTAATGTTGTTAAAGGAGTTAAGTGTTACACTACATATAATTTATATTACTTTAGTCAATGGAATCCATGCTGGTAATCGTATGCTTGGACCGATCTAACATATCCACCCTAGGTAGAAACATTTTTCTTTAAGTAATTTCACTGTATGGAATATGCTTGGATCGATCCGACATTTCCGTGCCTATGTCGAGCCTATTTTTATCAAATAAGTTCACTGTATGGAATTCACACTGATATGCATATGTAAAGATTGGTCCAACATGTTCGCCACTAGGGGGGGGGGACTTTTTTCCTCACGTAAGTTCACTGTATCGAATCCATACCGGTATGCGTATGTTTAGATCCGTACAACATGTTCCCTCTAGGTAGAGACCTTTTTCTTCACGTAAGTTCACTGTATATAATCTGTTTGTATCGATCCGACACGTCCGCGCTTAGGTAGAAACTGTTTCCATAAGAAAAGGTTCCTTCTATGGAATCCAAACCTGTATGCGTATGTTTATATCGGTTCAGCATGTCCGCCCCAGGAAAAGACTGTTTTAGCACGTTTATCCACTGTGTGTAATCCAAACCGATATGCATATATTTAGATTGGTCCAACATATCCGCCCCTGGGTGAAAACTTTTCATAACGTATGTTCACTATATGGATTTTTCACCGGTGCGCGCCATAACAAATATGTTACGATGCTGATGTTGTATCAACCCAACACGTTCGACCAAAGGACTGATCAAACATAATCTAACATACCGAGATATACTCCATACATTGTTGTAAATCTGTATAAAAATGAAAATTAGCAATAATTGGTCTTTAATGCGGTATTTGGTCATATATAGACTCCTTCAAGCTGAAACAAACATGTTAACTTGTCCTTGTGAAATTTAAAGAAGACTTCACGTCTGAAGAATAATTTTTCGACAAGAAATTAAGGAATTATTTGTTAACATTGCAAATTTCATATGACAATAAGGAATGGTTAAACTTGTAAACAGGATACCAAGACAAAAATAAAATCATTATTCAGAACTCTAATGTGTAACTGTTCATATTTAAAATAAAAGTGTTGAAGATCTGATATTGTAGGTTTGCTTTAGAATTTACAATTACACATCCAGACGATAAATTGATATCAACAGAAGGAGTATCACTTTCACACGTCAATTTCTTACAGTTTGATGCAAGAGGTTACAGGGATGTGAAGGTGACATTGCAAGACGCTCAGTTCGTAGTTCTTATTGGAGGATGGGGTAATACAATATCAGCGCTGTACATAGAAGAACATAGATACTTATATCATGGAACACTGCTCAATTTCGAGTATAAAACGTATTGGATATCTTGGAATTTTTTTCAGGTGTACGTGGGTCTGGGGAGTATACAAGGTAGTGGTGTAATTTTGTATGGACAGCCACAATGTCCGATTAAATTAATAGATGCTACCTTTGGTGCAAATTTCGGAGAGACTTTAGATAACAGGGTAAATCAGGCAGGTTAGTTCTCTTTTGTTAAGGTGTTAAAATTATTTAGATTCAACTTAAAAATTGTATCTGCCAAAGAAAAAAATAATTGAAAGTTAACAAATCAATGCCATATAAACTACTTGATTCCTGAAAATGATTCACAACTACCTTAAAAAACAACTATAATAACTATCATATTGATATCTTGAATTACATAAATTTTAAATTTCTTCAAAATATATATACTCTAAAACTTTTATTGTTTACTTTTGTTAATGTCGAATATTTTTCATTTGAACATATTTCTTGATATTGCATGCCTAACTTTACTTTTTTGTGGAAAAGTCAGGAAAGTTAAATCACAAAAAATACTGAACTCCGAGGAAATTTCAAAACGGAAAGTCCATAATAAAAAAAGCAAAATCAAAAGCTCAAACACATCACACGAATGGATAACAACTGTCATATTCCTGACTTGTTACAGGCATTTTCGTAATATGTAGAAAATAGTGGATTGAAGCTGGTTTTATAGCTAGCTTAACTTTCACTTGTATGACAGTTGCATCAACTTCCATCATATTGAAAACGATGCGTGACCAAACAAACAGACATAATCGGTAAAAGTGTCACGAACCGCACTAAAAACTGGGAGTGATCTCAGGTGCGCCAGATCTTGCTCACATGTGGAACCCGTCGTGTTGGTTATCAATTCACAACAAAACAAACAAAAAACATGCATAGGAAAACCTAAAAGCAAATAAATAGCGCATTGATAAACAAATGTTAGCCATCTCAAAGTTATATCGAGACCTTCATCATAAGGCAAATCTCTACCTCACTGCAAGTTTAAAATATTACACTTTCTGATTACAGATATGATTCGTGTTAATGGCAGGTTTTGTGGACAAGATAAATCATGCGACATCGTGAGCATTATATTATTGGTTGAGAGTAGGAGCAGGATAGAATGTGCTATCATTTGTAAGATAACATCAGGATGTACCTTTTTTTTGTCTTCAACATTAATTTACATCAATACAAACTATTTGAAAATGGCGTAGGGTCAAACATTGTAGTTTCAGAAAAGGTATATTGGGAATGTTAATCTACGATGTGATGATTCGAACATGTGCTATCATTTGTAAGATAACATCAGTACGTACCTTTTTCGTCTTCAACATTAATTTACATCAATGCAAACTATTTAAAAATTGCATAGGGTCAAATATTGTAGTTTCAGAAAAGGTATATTGGGAATGGTAATCTATGATCTGATGATTTGAACAAACTACACCTTTTGTATGTGTTGTTATTTTTTTTTGGTGTTGTTTTATGTTGGATGATGGAACATGAAATACAATGATAAATTGGTTTATTTCATAAAGTGTAGATATAATATGCATTTTATTTGATATTAAAAATGGCAATGATATACAAATCTGGATGATTCATACTTTGTATATGGATACCTCATGTTACAAATTTTATTATTGTGCTTGAGTAGAGAGATTAATTAGTATTAATTTGAATGTTATATTTCAATGTTTGGTTTGTCATATTGGGGTAATTGTGTTGATTGCAGACTTTTTGAAGAGTATGTAAAATTTCCCAATTTTTCTAAGCATATTTTGGAGACCTCTTGCACTGTTAAAGATCTATACTCAAGATATAATCCTTTTTTTGGGATCTTTTTTGCGTTGTTTCAAAAGTTTTCATTCTTCGTTAATATGAAATGAGACAATGTGTGTTGTAAAAAGCCCAGAATACTAAAGCTGCCCCGAAATGCGCGTCTCTTGGAAATACAAAAATTTAATCCTGGTATCTATGATGATGTTTTTTGGAAGATGTGATACATGTTATGTTTTGTTTCATTATTGTGTATTTGAATAAAAATATTTCATTTGAGATTTATTAGTGTGAATGTCCCTTTGGTATCTTTTACCCCTCTTTGATCAGAGATATCGTGTACAAAATAAAATAACAAAAGTGTGGAAATCATAGGAAAATACAGAACAGAAACTCCTATAAAAATGCCAAAATCAAACGAATGAAAACAACTGTCATATTCCTGACTTGGTACAGGCATTTCCCTATGTAGAAAATGGTGGATAAAACTTGATTTATAGCTAGATTAACCTCCTGCAAGAAATTAATTGCTTAGATAACAAATTTAATTAAGAATGTTATGTTATATTAAAAGCAAGAACTATAATTACTATATACTAATAAAATTAAGAATGGCAACGAGGAATTCGTTAAAGTAATCACCGGAACAAAGGCAAAATACAGTCTATGGCAACCAATGGCTCTTTAACACATGGAGAAAATACCCGCACCCGGAGTAGGGATTCAGCTGACCCCTCACAAAATGAATATGAGTTCAGCGATAATGGACGTCACAGTAAACTCCGAAACATATGAATGAACAAAAAAAAAAAAAAAAAAAACAGAAAAAAAAAACAATAAGCCAAAGGTTCCTGTCTAAGAACAGACACAGTGTTAAACATGTCCGAGTCAAAATTTTGAACTCTAGCGTCCATTCACAGCAATTGGCACAGTAAAACCCAGTTTACATTAAAGAAGCTGAGTCCTAACTTTGAACCTCATGAACTGCTGAAGCGTCCAGTAAGAAAAAGTCTTGTGGTCCAGTGCTTTTTGTCTTTTGCCTTTAAGTGCCCGTGTTGATCTGGACATAGAAATACTGGTCATTTGTCCAATCTTGTTAGCCATGTCAGTGCTCTTACCAGATTTATATTACAATTATATCAGCAAGTCAAAATTGTTTGTCGATCAAGTATTTTTCAAAGAGTTAAGTCCCTTGAAAACATTAATTATATGGAAAATAACAGTGTAAGTGACACCACGTGTAAAATGAGTTTGAATGTCCCTTTGCTATCTTTCGCCCGTCTTGGACTAGTTAGAAATTTAGGTACGTCATTATTGTTCAAAGAGTAACGCCCCTTGAAAGTATCAATTTAGAGAAAATTGCATTGTTAACGCCTTCTCATGTGCAATTTCTGTAATATATTTTGATAAAAATTATTTCAAAGGCTTATAACAGCAATGTCTAGGACATATTCGAATATAAGGGTCGATCAAGGATTTTCAAAAAGTTACGTCATTTAGAAATATTAATCATAAGGTAAATTACGATGCAAGTGCTCACAAGACTACATTTCTTTAAGAAATTGTAAAAAGTTTGAACATGTATATTATGTGAAACGTAGGGGACATTGTAACTCTATTCTTTTATTGGGACGGTGCAGTCCGGTGTATCCGCGCACCTTAGACTTATGACTTCACTTCATTCAACTGATAAAACCAATAATTGGATAATATTGTGTGAATACATTCATAACATACTTTTATTTCATAAGCTTATCAGTTTGTAGGGTTTCACCTTCAAGATTTTGTGTAATGTGGTTCCAAAATTGGGGAAACCCCTGTTCTGAGAGTTCCTCCAATGTCCGGTGATTTCGCGCATGCCTTCTAAAAATAGCTTATTTTGAATAGAGGAAAGATTTGCTACTACGAAAGGTAACTAAATTCAAACCAAGCACACTGCCAAGGATGCAGATCAAACAGTATTTCAATCTGATAAACAATTGACTTAAGTATAACAAATTTTATATGATGCTGTATTTGTTTTAAATGGACATTGGCCACATATTGTTAATCACGGGATTGCAGTTATTATTTCAATCTGGAATTTATCAATTTTATTTTTTTATCCCTTCTGAATGCTAAAACAATAGCAATAACAATTTCATTTGCGTTACGGTGTTGATATTACGAAATCAGCTTATGCGCGGTATCACCCGCCGCGCGGACACTAGATGTTTTTGTGCTTTGTTGCGGTCTGATGAGGGAAGCCCTTTCCGACTTATTTTTACAGTTTGTATACCAGTTACAACACTGTCCCCGTTCAATTAGACGATTGTGCGATAAGAAAAATGTAAAATAATGCCACTTTTCTTATGCCCTGTACCCAAGTCAGGAGTAATTGAATGGTTGTCGTTAATTGCGTCATGCAATATCAGATTGTGGTTTATTGTTTTAGTTCTATGGTTTCGTCGTTTGAACTGTCTTACAATTCATCTTGCACACACCTTAAGCATGTTAAGGGTTTTCTCATTCGTCGCACCTCCAAAAATTCCACATTAGAAATGATCTCACTCATAGGTGAATAATTTATTTATTCATATAGATTAAGATTACACTTCGTACCAACTGCCGTACAGAAGGTGACAGGCTCTCAACAGAAAACAAATAATCATCTGTTAAGATTGAACTAAGTCATAAAGCAACAGCGTTTGTGCAATCCGTGGCACTGAACTTGCCATCATGAACACCTGCAGTCTTGTCTACACATGAATAGTCAACATAGGTTAATGTTAATCCAGATCTTGGAACAATAACTGGCATAGGAAAACAGGGCGTTTCAGAGGAGATCGATAGGCCTGTTGCATACCAAAACACGGCGTTATAGAAGATATCCCTATTTCACACTTTATCAAGGCGTTATAGAAGAGACCCCTTATGCACACCTGCAACAAATCAATCCTACATCTAGATAACTAGATTTCTCCGACTTAAGGATCTGCTGTTCTCCCGATTAACAAGTTCGAAAGACCGGGCAGAATTCTTCCATACATAGAAAGCTAGCTTCAGAAACGTCACAGACGAGTTACAAGTTTCTGACTCTGAACAGGTTGACCTACTGATCAAGAGGCTAGGG